>NC_059194.1:167500-172500 GCF_020615455.1 Coregonus clupeaformis
GTCAGTTAGGGTGGAACTGAACAGGATATACAGTCCAAACATCTGGTCAGTTAGGGTGGAACTGAACAAGATATACAGTCCAAACATCTCTAGTCTATAACGTGATCTGCTGATTCTCAGGTCAGGTGCACAGGTTCAGAAAGTCATTACACAATATTGAGAGCTTGAGACTATAAGGTTCTATCTGGATTTCTGTCAAAATGTAGTTATTGACATAGTCTTGTTCTGTTCAATGTTGTCTACCTATATAGTACTCTAAATAGCTTAATTACTGTTGTTTAGTTCAAAAATAATAAAATATACAATGCAAAATAGCTGACAACATTCAAACCTCATCAGAATATTAAAGCCAATTATCTCAGAATCATATTTTTGCGGATAGAACCTTATAGTCTCAAGCGCTCGATATGTTGAGGTGTCATCACCCATAATTCCACTTTATTACCCAGAGTTCCTCAGTCATGAAGGAGACCTTGCGATTGTGGGTATACCGGGCCACAGTATTGGCTCTACTTACAGCTCTGAGTGTTGTTGGTGGGTGCATGTGTGTGTGTGTGTGTGTATGTGTGTGGAAACGGAGCGGAGGAAATGAGAGTCTCTACCTGATTGATTCCAGATGCCCTTGCAAATTATCGTTGTCAACAGCAATCTGGTAAATGCTGGCAGGGGCTTGGAGACTGAGTCAAGAAGTATGTTCCCCAGCAGCTTGTTAGTACTGTAGTACTGTAGTATAGTAGTACTGTAGTACTGTAGAGCTGTAGTACTGTAGTACTGTAGAGCTGTAGTACTGTAGTACTGTAGAACTGTAGTACTGTAGTACTGTATTACTGTAGTACTGTAGAGCTGTAGTACTGTATTACTGTAGTACTGTAGTACTGTAGAACTGTATTACTGTAGAGCTGTAGTATAGTAGTACTGTAGTATAGTAGTACTGTAGTACTGTAGTACTGTAGAGCTGTAGTACTGTAGTACTGTAGAGCTGTAGTACTGTAGTACTGTAGAACTGTAGTACTGTATTACTGTAGTACTGTAGAGCTGTAGTACTGTAGTACTGTCGTACTGTAGAGCTGTAGTACTGTAGTACTGTAGTACTGTAGAACTGTAGTACTGTAGAACTGTAGAACTGTAGAACTGTAGTACTGTAGAACTGTAGTACTGTAGAACTGTAGTACTGTAGTATAGTAGAGCTGTAGTACTGTAGAACTGTAGTACTGTAGTACTGTAGAACTGTAGTACTGTAGTACTGTAGAACTGTAGTACTGTAGTATAGTAGAGCTGTAGTACTGTAGAACTGTAGTACTGTAGTATAGTAGTACTGTAGTACTGTAGTACTGTAGAGCTGTAGTACTGTAGAGCTGTAGTACTGTAGTACTGTAGTACTGTAGAGCTGTAGTACTGTAGAGCTGTAGTACTGTAGAGCTGTAGTACTGTAGTACTGTAGTACTGTAGTACTGTAGTATAGTAGTACTGTAGTACTGTAGTACTGTAGAACTGTAGTACTGTAGTACTGTAGTACTGTAGAGCTGTAGTACTGTAGAACTGTAGTACTGTAGTATAGTAGTACTGTAGTACTGTAGAACTGTAGAACTGTAGTACTGTAGTATATTAGTACTGTAGTACTGTAGAGCTGTAGTACTGTAGAGCTGTAGTACTGTAGTACTGTAGTACTGTAGTACTGTAGTATAGTAGTACTGTAGTACTGTAGAGCTGTAGTACTGTAGAACTGTAGTACTGTAGTACTTACTCTAGAGTGAAGACAGCTGCATATGGAACGAGAACGCTGTGGACCAAGGAGCACAAGCCCATCTCCAAATGTATGTTGTAATCAATTTATATGTATATGATAATTTTTCTCACCCCCTATATGACATAATATGTTGTTTTCCAAAGAAGGGCACCGCAAGGTTTTGCTTTGACTCACGTCTCCTGATGCCAATACCTCTATAGCAAGCACAAGAGACCGTGGTCTCCGCATGACTCCCTGGCTAAATAAAGGTTCAATAAATGAAAACATAGAAGCTGTGTTTTTTAGAAGATTGTCCCTACTATAGACCGAGTGGAGTGAGCTGCAAAGGACAGCAACTCTTTGGACCACAAGCGATTTCCAACTTAATGTTGTAATGGATTGATATTTATATGATTATATTCTCAACCCTGTATGACTTATTAGATTGTTCTCTCTCTCTCAAAAAAAAAAAAAAGCTGACCTTCCCAACTTCACAACCAGTTTGTCTTTGACTCAAGGCTACGTCCCAAATGACACCCTATTCCCTTTATAGTGCACTACTGTTGACCAAGGTACCATCGTCTTCACACACTTTTCCTGTACTGGTAGGATCACTGGATTCATTGTGCTGTTTCACCATTTAATATCTTTAAAAAATCGTTTAGGCCTTTACAGCGTTCAGTTCATAGAGGGATTATGTGACAAAAATTCAATTTGGGGCCAAAATCCCGTTAATCCACATAGAGAGAAGATGATGAGAGATATGGCATTTTATATTGCATCTATTTGCATATATCTATCTAATTGCATTGTATCTCAGGATCAAACTACTGTATCCATAATCTCTGCATAGTTTAGGAGCTTTCTGTCGAGTTCGATTGCCAGGCATTTCCCACTACGATGCACTCTAACAGTAAGATGACTTCCCTGTGAGACCTGCAGGGGGAGATAGAGAACACTACAGTAAGAGCAGTGCATTCAAGCTTCAGTGATCCTATTTTGGCTGTACTCCAGTTCAGTGCTCTCTGAGACATTATGAACTCTGTGGTATTTGTAAGTAAGGTTGTTTTTTTCTCACTCTGAATGCACTGTGAAGGCTCAGTACAGAGGCGAGAGAAGTCTGGCTGACATTTGGAAAGCTGTTGTGTTGTGGAGCACAGCTCCGGCCCTGGAAGGCTCCTGGAGACCTAGATGGATGTACACCCGTTTACAACATTCCATAGCCTGGTTAAACTAGACTGAAAGACTTAAATCAGTGTAGCTACAGCTTTCAGTCTGGTTCAAACAGGCTATAATTTCTTAACAAACCTGTCTTTCTTCTCAAATGAACAAACAGTCAGGAAACAAAGTAGAAAACAAAACACTAAGGGCAGTTTGTCTCTGGGAAACCTGCCCTTCATCAGAGACAGATATACAGTGCCTTTGGAAAGTATTCAGACCCCTTGACTTTTTCCAAATTTTTTTAGGTTACAGCCTTATTCTAAAATGTATTTAATTATTTTTCCCCCTCATCAATCTACACACAATACCCCATAATGACAAAGCAAAAACTGGTTTTTAGAAATGTTTGCTAATTTATAAAAAATAAAAAACCGGAAATATTACATTTACATAAGTATTCAGACCCTTTACTCAGTACTTTGTTGAAGCACCTTTGGCAGCGATTACAGCCTTGGGTCTTCTTGGGTATGACGCTACAAGCTTGGCACACCTGTATTTGGGGAGTTTCTCCCATTCTTCTCTGCAGATCCACTCAAGCTCTGTCAGGTTGGATGGGGAGCGTCGCTGCACAGCTATTTTCAGGTCTCTCCAGAGATGTTCGATCGGGTTCAAGTCCGGGCTCTGGCTGGGCCACTCAAGGACATTCAGAGACTTGTCCCGAAGCCATTCCTGCGTTGTCTTGGCTGTGTGCTTAGGGTCGTTGTCCTGTTGGAAGGTGAACCTTCGCCCCAGTCTGAGGTCCTGAGTGCTCCGGAGCAGGTTTTCATCAAGGATCTCTCTGTACTTTGCTCCATTAATCTTTGCCTCGATCCTTACTAGTTTCCCAGTCCCTGCCTCTGAAAAACATCCCCACAGCATGATGCTGCCACCACCATGCTTCACTGTAGGGATGGTGCCAGGTTTCCTCCAGATGTGACACATAGCATTCAGGCCAAAAATTTCAATCTTGGTTTCATCAGACCAGAGAATCTTGTTTCTCATGGTGTTAGAGTCTTTAGGTGCCTTTTGGCAAACTCCAAGCGGGCTGTCATATACCTTTTACTGAGGAGTGGCTTCCATAAAGGCCTGATTGGTGGAGTGCTGCAGAGATGGTTGTCTTTCTGGAAGATTCTCCCATCTCCACAGAGGAACTCTAGAGCTCTGTCAGAGTGACCATCAGGTTCTTGGTCACCTCCCTGACCAAGGCCCTTCTCCCCCGATTGCTTGGTGGTTCCAAACTTCTTCCATTTAAAAATGATGGAGGCCATTGTGTTCTTGGGGACCTTAAATGCTGCAGAAATGTTTTGGTACCCTTCCCCAGATCTGTGCCTCGACACAATCCTGTCTCAGAGCTCTACTGACAATTCCTTCGACCTCATGGCTTGGTTTTTGCTCTGACAACTGTGGGACATTATATAGACAGGTGTGGGACCTTACCCTGAATCATCCCCCATTTTACTCCTCTCCTCCCATCCCTCTCCTCCCTTCTCTCTCCTCTCATCCCTCTCCTCCGATCCCTCCATTCCTCCTCCGATCCCTCCATCCCTCCTCCGATCTCTCCTCTCCTCTCCATCCCATCCCTCTCCTCCTCTCCTCCCTTCTCTCTCCTCCCTTCTCTCTCCTCTCCTCCCTTCCCCTCCTCCCTTCTCTTTCCTCTCCTCTCCTCCTCTCTCTTCTCCTCTCCTCCCTTCCCTCTCCTCTCCTCTCCTCCCTTCTCTCTCCTCTCCTCCCTTCTCTCTCCTCTCCTCTCCTCCCTTCTCTCCTCCCTTCCCTCTCCTCTCCTCCCTTCCCTCTCCTCTCCTCCCTTCTCTCTCCTCTCCTCCCTTCTCTCTCCTCTCCTCCCTTCTCTCTCCTCTCCTCCCTTCTCTCTCCTCTCCTCCCTTCTCTCCTCCCTTCTCTCTCTTCTCCTCTACTCCCTTCCCTCTCCTCTCCTCCCTTATCTCTCCTCTCCTCCCTTCTCTCTCCTCTCCTCTCCTCCCTTCTCTCCTCTCCTCTCTTCCATTCTTTCTCCTCTCCTCCCTTCTCTCTCCCCCCTTCTCGCTCTTCCCTTCTCTCTCCTCTCCACTCCTCTCTT
>NC_059194.1:180000-227500 GCF_020615455.1 Coregonus clupeaformis
GGAGAATAAGTGGGAATATAAAATGACATCAACAATTAAATAATTAATTCATTAGAGAACACACAGTCATGGTTTCCTGGTTGTCATTCCTCCTACAAACAGAAATTATGTTTATGTTCATCCAAGTCATTTAGACTCCTGAGACACTCTTAATCTTTGTTTGTTCATCACAGAAAACCATGCAACACGTAACCACAGAGAGAGATGCTGCAACATGTAACCACAGAGAGAGATGCTGCAACATGTAACCACAGAGAGAGATGCTGCAACATGTAACCACAGAGAGAGATGCTGCAACACGTAACCACAGAGAGAGATGCTGCAACATGTAACCACAGAGAGAGATGCTGCAACATGTAACCACAGAGAGAGATGCTGCAACATGTAACCACAGAGAGAGATGCTGCAACACGTAACCACAGAGAGAGATGCTGCAACATGTAACCACAGAGAGAGATGCTGCAACACGTAACCACAGAGAGAGATGCTGCAACATGTAACCACAGAGAGAGATGCTGCAACATGTAACCACAGAGAGATATGCTGCAACACGTAACCACAGAGAGAGATGCTGCAACACATAACCACAGAGAGAGATGCTGCAACACATAGCCACAGAGAGAGATGCTGCAACACATAACCACAGAGAGAGATGCTGCAACACGTAACCACAGAGAGAGATGCTGCAACACGTAACCACAGAGAGAGATGCTGCAACACATAACCACAGAGAGAGATGCTGCAACACGTAACCACAGAGAGAGATGCTGCAACACATAACCACAGAGAGAGATGCTGCAACACATAACCACATAGAGAGATGCTGCAACACGTAACCACAGAGAGAGATGCTGCAACACGTAACCACAGAGAGAGATGCTGCAACACATAACCACATAGAGAGATGCTGCAACATGTAACCACAGAGAGAGATGCTGCAACATGTAACCACAGAGAGAGATGCTGCAACATGTAACCACAGAGAGAGATGCTGCAACATGTAACCACAGAGAGAGATGCTGCAACACATAGCCACAGAGAGAGATGCTGCAACGCGTAACCACAGAGAGAGATGCTGCAACATGTAACCACAGAGAGAGATGCTGCAACACGTAACCACAGAGAGAGAGATGCTGCAACATGTAACCACAGAGAGAGATGCTGCAACATGTAACCACAGAGAGAGATGCTGCAACATGTAACCACAGAGAGAGATGCTGCAACATGTAACCACAGAGAGAGATGCTGCAACACGTAACCACAGAGAGAGATGCTGCAACACATAGCCACAGAGAGAGATGCTGCAACACGTAACCACAGAGAGAGATGCTACAACATGTAACCACAGAGAGAGATGCTGCAACACATAACCACAGAGAGAGAGATGCTGCAACATGTAACCACAGAGAGATGCTGCAACACGTAACCACAGAGATGCTGCAACACGTAACCACAGAGAAGTGCTGCAACATGTAACCACAGAGAGAGAGAGATGCTGCAACACAAAATGTGTTTAATAAGCATTGAATTCATGTTATTGAGTTCATGTTTCAATATGCCTTATAGTTTAACTGATTTCTATTGACGTTTCATTCATGGGTATTTGACTGACATCGTGTGGTTGCTTGACGGTATTGCACCCTAGCTCTGTTTTTATGCGCTCTATTCCCATTTGTTTCATGCTGATAGACTGACTCGTTGGTCGGAAATGCTTCTCCATTCCTTTCCCAGTTAAAAGCACTTTCTTTTGAAATAATTATGTCCAAACTGCCCCAGAAGTTGTATGAACTAATGTACAACGTAATGACATGTAGTTTGTTGTAATGTATTTTGGTTATAACCGTGTTTTCATGCTAACTTGTTAGCTATGCTATGCTAGCTCTCGTCCTGTTAGCCATGTACACTGACAGCTAGCATGTTTTCAACATGTGCACGCTGTCCAGTTTCAGCGTTTTTTGTCTTAAGGGTTGTGGGGATCTATTTTCTTGTAACTGGATGTGATGCCTAGCTTAGAAAGAATGCATTAATGATTAAACATAAAAGGTTTGTACTGTACTGATATAAATTGTTTAACCTAACAAGCTGTGATTAATGTGAGGAGCTGTTTTAGGGAGTAGGGGGAGATAGGAACTTGTGTCTCACATACACGAACACTGCCTCTTTGTGATCTGTGAACAGGTCCAAGGACGTAGGTACAAAGAGTACAGGGGAACGGTGTCTTTTGGGTGCTGACTCGAGACAGGGTGTGATGATAACAACTTATGCCTGGCAACAGTGTGCAACGGTAAAGCACAAAGGGGCTGGGACCAGCCTGTGCGCCAACGATTGACTGAGTAAGTCTAAACCACGCTCAGTCTCTACTCTGATTGGCCAGCAGGGAGCGGGAACTATCTCTGTCAGAGTATTTGAAGAAGAACTTAGAACAATGGATCAGTTCTCTGTCTGCCCTGCGTGGTATTTCAGTGGACCCGTATATACGAACATCATATTTACCATTGAAGTGGTTTGTATTAATTAAAATACTAGTCTATTTTAGAAGACGTGTATTGACCTCTTTTGTTCCTAATACCAGATTTGAATTGACGCAACTTAACAATTGGTGACCACCGACTGTGATCTGGTAGAAGGGACTTCGCTGGGTATTATCCGGCCCATTGGACATCTCTGTCATTGGACGGTGTGTTTCACAAAGAGTCCGGACTACTAAAAACAGGTAAGCAGACACCTATTGTTATATAACTAAAGTTCTGCACATTGGCTTTATCCAAATTAATTTTGTGAAACACCTGTTTGATGTAAGTGAACTAAATTATGAAACTATTATGAGTAGATAAGCACCATATTGTGACATGTAAACCTGTGGTGAATGTGATGTTAAACCTTGGTACCGTAGAGTATTGTTTCACCGGCACGTACCAGAGGGCTAGGTACGGCTAGGATCGGGGAAAAATACTGAAATCCCCAGGCTAGGACCACCAGGGGTGGGAACTGGGGGTACAGGGAATTATTGGCTTAAAAGTGTTGCGCTATTGACACGTATCAGAAGGCTAGATACGGCTAGGATCATAGGGGCACTTAAATTTTAGTCGACTCCAGGCTAGGATCACAAGTGGTGAGAACTGGAGGCGTAGGGAATTATTGGTTAAAAGTGTTGCGCTATTGACACGTATCAGAAGGCTAGATACGGCTAGGATCATAGGGGCACTTACATTTTAGTCGACTCCAGGCTAGGATCACAAGTGGTGAGAACTGGAGGCGTAGGGAATTATTGGTTAAAAGTGTTGCGCTATTGACACGTATCAGAAGGCTAGATACGGCTAGGATCATAGGGGCACTTAAATTTTAGTCGACTCCAGGCTAGGATCACAAGTGGTGAGAACTGGAGGCGTAGGGAATTATTGGTTAAAAGTGTTGCGCTATTGACACGTATCAGAGGGCTAGATACGGCTAGGATCAGAGGGGCACTTTAAAGTATAGGGTGTCGTATGAATGAGGGTGCGAATGATCCCAGACAAAATAAAACAGTGAAAGAGTGGTTATTAAAATTAATAAACCTGTATACCTTGATAGAAAACTAATTAGGAATTAAAGATGTCTGTGGCTGTCCAAACTGTATAATTTGTGAATAACTATTGGGTTTGTGGTTGCTTAAACCGTGTAACCCATTAATAACAATTGGGAACATAAAGGTAAAATAATGAATAACTAGTATGACTAAACTGAAACGTTTGAACTGATATAACTGAACTGTAACGTTTGATGTTTGACATAGCATAATACTGGTTTTAAATAATTATGTTGAAGCAATTTGGTTTATTATTTGATTTAACATTTGATGTTTGACCCTGCAAAATATTGGTTAAATAATTAGACTGAAATAATTTGGTTTATCGTTGAAATATAAATATGCACCGACTTTAACTAATTAGGTGGGAATAATTTGATTTAAATAAATAGACTAACGTACTTTAAATAACGGCAGAATATTGGAAACGCTAAAACGAAAAGCAGACAAAGCCTGTTCCGACTGGACACAGGAGGGGAGGGGCTGGAGACAGCGAGAGTATGGTTTTTGGAGAAGTCAGGAGAGACTGGGGGGCACCACCACGGGGCGATTGTTTGAGAGGTACCTATAAATTTCTAACGATATATACGTATGAACTTGCTCACCCGAACGTAGACCTACATCATGGGTGAGAAAGTAGAGAATATTTACATTTGCATTTTTGGTCATTTGGCAGACGCTCTGGTCCAGAGCAACTTATGGGAGCGATTGTGGTTGAGTGCCTTGCTCAGGGGCACATCGGCAGATTTTTCGCCTGGTCGGCTCGGGGATTGGAACCGGCGACCTCTCGGTTGTTGGCGCGGCACTATTGGTCACTAAGCTGCCTGCCGCCCCATATGAGTTTAAGGTTGTGCCGTTGTTTGATCATGTGATAAGGTTTAATGGGTAATCGGACCATAACTAATGTGGGTATGGAAGTAATGTATAAATAGTGGAGAGCCAATAGGGGGCTCCATTGAACTATTATGTTTTGTTGGGCATTTCGGTGGCATGAGGTGAAGTCTGTAGGTATGAGGGGAATTCGATTATGTATTATTATAGTATTATGGACACTCCGTAATAAATAAACTGAACCAAACAAGACGTTACTACAGCAATAGAGGATGGTTAATGTTGTTACGTTAGTTTTTAAACGCGATGATAGAGGTAAATGCAGAACGCTGTTTGAAAGTGTGTTTTATTTTTGCTACTAGGGTGTTTGAGATGAAAGGGCTGGCTAGTCGGGAGTGATGACGTGGCTGGTTGTGCGACATGGAAGTGGTTGTTTGGCGTACTTTGAAAGCATCGCGGAATGTGTGGAGTGACTGGCAATGTATGGAGAGGGTCCCTGGTTCGAACACAGGTAGGGACAGTGGGTAAAGATTTCGCATTGGGGCTATAGACCTAGATTATTACGTGGATTGAGAAATGTGAAAGGTTGAATTAGATAGTTTAAGTAGAAGTCTTCTAGAAAGGTCTATGAAAATATGTTACTAGGTCCCCGCGCCTTCCCCGTTGGATAGAAAGGAGCAAGGGGAGGGATGAGAGATAGTTCAAATGTTAGGAATATCATTAAATGTATGCTTATCAACGATAACAAGTATTTGTTTTATTAATTAGGGCCTAATCAGAGAGAACTGTTTTAAAAATTGAATAGCGAACTGAAATGGCGATAGAGCTGTGAAAATTGAGTTGAGGACAAAGGAGAGTAATTTATGGCTCTGGTTAGCGGGAGAAAAAAATAATAAAATAGAGACAGTCAAGCGAGTTAGATTGAACTGTGGGATTTCAAGTAGAGGTCTAGATACTTGACTGGAAGGCAGTGCTTTGATAAATTCTAATTGTTATTACTTTATTCGATGGGTTGCTTGACGCCAGTGGTGTATACAAATAGTTGGTAAATTCTAGAACGATAATTTATTTTCGTTACGGGGAACAGGGGATGCAAGTGGTTTTGGCTGTTGTGCTGGGGGAATGGCGCTAGCCTGTGTGGGTTCTGGATTTGTTAAATAAACAAACGTATATTTTAAACTATAGTAATGCAATAGGCTACAATTATAACATTATCAGAAAAAGGTACAATTTAATGTGAAATACAGTGGGGAAAAAAGGATTTAGTCAGCCACCAATTGTGCAAGTTCTCCCACTTAAAAAGATGAGAGAGGCCTGTAATTTTCATCATAGGTACAAGTCAACTAGGACAGACAAAATGAGGAAAAAAAATCCAGAAGATCACATTGTAGGATTTTTTATGAATTTATTTGCAAATTATGGTGGAAAATAAGTATTTGGTCAATAACAAAAGTTTCTCAATACTTTGTTATATACCCTTTGTTGGCAATGACACAGGTCAAACGTTTTCTGTAAGTCTTCACAAGGTTGTCACACACTGTTGCTGGTATTTTGGCCCATTCCTCCATGCAGATCTCCTCTAGAGCAGTGATGTTTTGGGGCTGTCGCTGGGCAACACAGACTTTCAACTCCCTCCAAAGATTTTCTATGGGGTTGAGATCTGGAGACTGGCTAAAGCCACTCCAGGACCTTGAAATGCTTCGTACGAAGCCACTCCTTCGTTGCCCGGGCGGTGTGTTTGGGATCATTGTCATGCTGAAAGACCCAGCCACGTTTCATCTTCAATGCCCTTGCTGACGGAAGGAGGTTTTCACTCAAAATCTCACGATACATGGCCTCATTCATTCTTTCCTTTACACGGATCAGTCGTCCTGGTCCCTTTGCAGAAAAACAGCCCCAAAGTATGATGTTTCCACCCCCATGCTTCACAGTAGGTATGGTGTTCTTTGGATGCAACTCAGCATTCTTTGTCCTCCAAACACGACGAGTTGAGTTTTTACCAAAAAGTTATATTTTGGTTTCATATGACATTCTCCCAATCCTCTTCTGGATCATCCAAATGCACTCTAGCAAACTTCAGACGGGCCTGGACATGTACTGGCTTAAGCAGGGGGGACACGTCTTGCACTGCAGGATTTGAGTCCCTGGCGGCGTAGTGTGTTACTGATGGTAGGCTTTGTTACTTTGGTCCCAGCTCTCTGCAGGTCATTCACTAGGTCCCCCGTGTGGTTCTGGGATTTTTGCTCACCGTTCTTGTGATCATTTTGACCCCACGGGGTGAGATCTTGCGTGGAGCCCCAGATCGAGGGAGATTATCAGTGGTCTTGTATGTCTTCCATTTCCTAATAATTGCTCCCACAGTTGATTTCTTCAAACCAAGCTGCTTACCTATTGCAGATTCAGTCTTCCCAGCCTGGTGCAGGTCTACAATTTTGTTTCTGGTGTCCTTTGACAGCTCTTTGGTCTTCGCCATAGTGGAGTTTGGAGTGTGACTGTTTGAGGTTGTGAACAGGTGTCTTTTATACTGATAACAAGTTCAAACAGGTGCCATTAATACAGGTAACAAGTGGAGGGACAGAGGAGCCTCTTAAAGAAGAAGTTACAGGTCTGTGAGAGCCAGAAATCTTGCTTGTTTGTAGGTGACCAAATACTTATTTTCCACCATAATTTGCAAATAAATTCATAAAAAATCCTACAATGTGATTTTCTGGATTTCTTTTTCTCAATTTGTCTGTCATAGTTGACGTGTACCTATGATGAAAATTACAGGCCTCTCTCATCTTTTTAAGTGGGAGAACTTGCACAATTGGTGGCTGACTAAATACTTTTTTTCCCCACTGTAGTTATTACAATTATTATGAATAGTTATTACAGTTATTATCATTGATCCAGTAATGATAGAAGGATAGTAGAGGAAAGGCAAGGAATTAAATCTCATTTAGGGAAAGAAGAAGAGTATGAAGATATATTAGGGAGAAAATACCATTAACTGAGGGATATAAAATGTTTAGCTGAAAAAAGAAAACAGGAATAATTTACCTTATACCCTAATATAGACATTGCATTACTTTTGATGTAACCATGATTGTATTGGCTAAAAAATGAAATGACATTTACAGGGGGGACAGGAACAATAGAAGGGGAGACAGATTTTCCTAGGGGGTTGATCAAATAATTGATAATGGATCATTTGAGATGAGATCACATGTAGCAGAGTTGGGGTAATTAATTAAATAATCATTGTATACTCGAGGAATTTTGAGTGGTTTTATGGATTAGTTATGAGGAATTAGATTGATACAAACAATTATTGATGGGTTAGGACTGGGGATATCTGTATCATGTTTTGTATGTACTACCATCTTTAGATTATAACCAGGAGAAAGATAATTAGCTTATCTCATTGGAATGTTGCCCAGGGCTAGGGGGAGCAGTAGTGAAGTTAGGCAGTATTTAAGTGGGGCCTGGCTATTTGTGGTTGTTGTTTTTCAAATTGGGTTTTTCAAACAAAAAACAACACACCTAGTATGATGTTTATAAAGCCTTGTTGTTTCAATTTTGGGGGGTTTTCTGCAGGTCAAGGGTGATAGGTCTTAGAGGAGCACACAGTGAATTTTATTGAGTTTTTTAGGTTTTGTCTGAGTTTGGGGTATATATGATTTCTTATGAGAATGAATGCCATGAGGACTTAATGAACACTTGGGATAAGTAACATTTATGAAATATTTAGAATAATGGTAATGTTTGGTATACTATGGGATGGAACAGTTCGTTGAATAATTTCAATTGCCTCTGAACTCTGTTTTAACCTTCTGGTGTTAATTAATCATCCACACTAGTAAATTCTAAAGGCATGAGAGGAGGACTTTAAGATAGTTTATTTTACTAAGTTGAGGGTAATTTATAATACTGTGAAAAGTGTGAAGAAAATTTAGTAATAATATATATGATTTGAACCATAAAATAACAGAAGAGAGAGAGAGCTTTCCCTGAATGAGGGATACCTGTTGCTAGTCAATTGTACTAATCTTGGATTACTTTTACGGGATAGAAGTAAATTTAGGTATTATCAAATGTTGTAATTTAAATTTCATTTTTAGTATGCTTTAATAAACAACAAGTTGGTATTTGAAACTAAATTAATGCAATGAGCTGCAGTAATCAGAGGAAGGCACAATCTAAGTGATTGTTTAGGTAGGTGGCAATATTGACACATGGGCAAATCATGTGTCAAAAGGGGGATGGTAGGAGATGATAAGGAGATGGTAGGATTAAATTATAAATATATACGAAGGAGAGGACAAAATACTTTAAAATAAATTGAGAGCTGAACATGTGTGAAGATAATTTATTAACCACACCCGTATGTCAGAGGTTTTGTGCCCCACAGGTGAACTAAAGGAGAAGGTGACCCACTCTATCTAACCAGGTGACTGGTGAGCATCCAGTCCCTAAAGAAGAAAAACTGGAAGCAGGCCTGTTGGGAAGGGCCCTACCAAGTCCTATTGGTCACTGCCTTTGCCATTAGAATAGCGGAGAGATCCACCTGGGTGCATGTCACACACTGCAAAAAGGTAAACCCAGCTACACCTGACGAAAAAACACAGAGTTAGGAGAAAGAACCGATCACCACTAGGGCTCGGGGGTTGGCTCCTTAACGAAGATTCCCTAACCCTGTCTGATCATCCCTGTGTGAGTTCGATAGAAGGTAAAGCAATGGGTTGGCCTCCGGCATCTGAGATGTTCTCAGGGCAAGGGTGGGGATTCACAGGTCTCCTGACGGTAGGTAGCTGTCTGATTGTGGGGGCCATATTCCTAACACACTCAAACCCTCCTGATCCGCCAGAAGTAGTAGTTAACCTAACACAAGTTGATAAAATAATACCTGAGCACAGTCTACGAAGGCATAGGAGACAGCTAGACGTAGGGAAAGGGGAAGTACTAGGGACTTTAGGGAAGGACATCACCTTTTGAGGTCTTTGCGGACCAGTTGGGGACTACTGGCTGGTAGTATCGTAAAGGATGGGAGATATATATGTATGTCACCATGTACATCCTGGGACTATGTAGTTGCTCATACCGAGCGGGGTATGTTGCTCATACACAGTTTAAGGACAGGTGTAGTCTTGTTAAAGTAGGGAATTACCAGAAATGGCAGTGCGACCCATATAAGGGTAGGTACTGTCTGAAAGTCTGAATTACGCTAAAACAGGTTACAGACCTGACAAGTGAGATATCCTCTTCAACTGGGGCACCCTATAGAGTAAACCTCTCTGAGGGAGGTAGTGAGACCGGGGCTGTGGTGAAGATAGTGCAAACTTTAGACCTGAAGGAAGTAGTACAGGTGGAGACGGGGTATAGAGATCCTAACCTGTGGTTGGAATGGATTCAGTATACGGCAAGAACTATGTCTAAAGAGGACTGTTATGCCTGTGGGACAGCCAAACCAAGGTTAACAACTACTCCGTTCCCCTTGACAGGCTTTAACTCTCCGTCAGGTTTATCCTCCATGATTCAATTGTTCAAGCCACCTGGGAATGTGGTGAAGGAGTCTTGTAGCAACTTGCACTATCTGTATCCCCCGATAACAAAGTCACCCCGACCTAGGTTGCCTCCGTTTGAAGTCTCAGGGGATTCTTATTGTTTTTCTAGGACTAATAAGATAGGATACAGGGTAGGGCATCTTAGCTCCTGCTCCCACACAGAGAATGTCACAACTAAAGAGACCATGACTAATCTCTCCTCTTTGTTGCAGCCAGAGGATTTTAGGAACCAAAACCAGGCCCGTGCTGACATCTGATGGTTGTGTGGTGATAACTGATTGTGAACTCACCTACATACGCAAACAATCAAACGTGTCAGAGACTGGTGAGTTGTCACGTAGAAAGTGGGACCTCCTCCCGGGATCCTTTGATGAAAGGATATATATTGATGGGATAGGAGTACCCCAAGGGGTTCCAGAATAATTCAAAGCTAGGAATCAGATCGCAGCTGAGTTTGAATCAAGTATTTTCTGGTGGTCAACAATTAATAAAAACGTAGATTGGATAAATTATATTTACTATAACCAGCAAAGATTTATAAACCACACTTGTGATGCAATAAAGGGATTGGCTGAGCAGACAGCGGCAACTAGCTTAATGGCATGGCAGAATAGGATAGCTTTAGATATGCTTTTGGCTGAGCGGGGCGGAGTTTGTGTTCTGTTTGGATCTATGTGCTGTACTTTCGTCCCCAACAATACAGCACCGGACGGGTCCGTGACCAAAGCGCTTCAGGGACTCACCACGCTGGCGAACGAACTGGCTGAGAACTCTGGTATTGATAGCTCCCTAAACGGTTGGTTTGATAACATATTTGGCAAATGGAAAACTATTGTTGTAACTATTCTGGGTGAAGTTATAGTTTCTATGGGTATACTTCTTTGTGGATGTTGTCTTATTCCCTGTGTCTGAGGGTTGGTGAGAAAGGCGATGGAGCAGGCGGTTTCCCAACAGATGGTGAGATACGGCCCAATCCCGGACTCCGACCTAAGGAATGACGGATATGACCTACCAGACTTGGTGGAGTGACACCCTAGAGGGTGTCTAAAGGGGGCCAACATTTACTTCCCTGTTTGTGTTTTATGTTTTAGTAATCTTGTGTTTTGTGTTCTATTAATCCTGTGTTTTATGCTTTATTAATCAAGTTAACCATTGTGAATGTTTGTCTTTCCTTATGTGAAGGTTTGAAGTTCCTGGGTGGCTGGTTGCCAACCTAGTACAAGTTAGGTGTAAATGGAAGGACTGAAGGCCGTTTTATTATCATTATTGCCTATTAATAAAAGTGTGATTCTTTTTGTTTGTATTGTATTTTAATGAGTGACACCCTAGAGGGTGTCAATAGGGGGAATCCTACATTTCCCTGAAATTTCTTATTTTGGGTTCACACCCAGTGGGTGTGAAAAGGGGGATTGTGGGGTTCTATTTTCTTGTAACTGGATGTGATGCCTAGCTTAGAAAGAATGCATTAATGATTAAACATAAAAGGTTTGTACTGTACTGATATAAATTGTTTAACCTAACAAGCTGTGATTAATGTGAGGAGCTGTTTTAGGGAGTAGGGGGAGATAAGAACTTGTGTCTCACATACACGAACACTGCCTCTTTGTGATCTGTGAACCGTCCAAGGACGTAGGTACAAAGAGTACAGGGGAACGGTGTCTATGGGTGCTGACTCGAGACAGGGTGTGATGATAACAACTTATGCCTGGCAACAGTGTGCAACGGTAAAGCACAAAGGGGCTGGGACCAGCCTGTGCGCCAACGATTGGCTGAGTAAGTCTAAACCACGCTCAGTCTCTACTCTGATTGGCCAGCAGGGAGCGGGAACTATCTCTGTCAGAGTATTGGAAGAAGAACTTAGAACAATGGATCAGTTCTCTGTCTGCCCTGCGTGGTATTTCAGTGGACCCGTATATATACACGAACATCATATTTACCATTGAAGTGGTTTGCATTAATTAAAATACTAGTCTATTTTAGAAGACGTGTATTGACCTCTTTTGTTCCCAATACCAGATTTGAATTGACGCAACTTAACAGGTTTTATCCTTTTTGATGTTGTAGGAGTGCAAGAGAAGTCATTGAAGTCAACTACCACCACTGTGTGTTATTGTCTGTCAGAATAAAATATTTGTATAAGTTCCAGTACCGTCATGTGCTTAAAATGGATTTCCCAAATGAACGCAGCCCAATAAGAAATTCATTATTGGACCGGTCCTTGTCTTCTGCTACGCCCTTGCCTGCATCTAGCTGATCTAGGGTGCCATCATTAGTCCAACGGTTGCAAACGAGAGTTTCTATTAGGACAAATTCAGGTATGTTTATCCCCGTTTCGTTCTCGTTTTAAGAAAAGCTTTTCAACAGAATCGGCGATATGAACACACCCCTTGATCACACTCTAACATAATTCACTTTCATAGCAGCCACATACAAACAGCATGATCACTTTGATCGTTGTAGCTATAATTCCTTTTCGCATCCACACGCTCTCCTCCTCTCACCTTTTCTCTTTGCGTTGTGGACTTCAGTGCACAACATCAGGTGTCTGTGACCAGGCGAAGAAACCCTTTCCAAGCCAAACCATCATAATAGGCTTAACTTGCTAGCTGCATTCGCTAGCTAAGTACAGTGGGGGAAAAAAAGTATTTAGTCAGCCACCAATTGTGCAAGTTCTCCCACTTAAAAAGATGAGAGAGGCCTGTAATTTTCATCATAGGTACACGTCAACTATGACAGACGAAATGAGATTTTTTTTTCCAGAAAATCACATTGTAAGATATTTAATGAATTTATTTGCAAATTATGGTGGAAAATAAGTATTTGGTCAATAACAAAAGTTTCTCAATACTTTGTTATATACCCTTTGTTGGCAATGACACAGGTCAAACGTTTTCTGTAATTCTTCACAAGGTTTTCACACACTGTTGCTGGTATTTTGGCCCATTCTTCCATGCAGATCTCCTCTAGAGCAGTGATGTTTTGGGGCTGTCGCTGGGCAACACAGACTTTCAACTCCCTCCAAAGATTTTCTATGGGGTTGAGATCTGGAGACTGGCTAGGCCACTCCAGGACCTTGAAATGCTTCTTACGAAGCCACTCCTTCGTTGCCCGGTCGGTGTGTTTGGGATCATTGTCATGCTGAAAGACCCAGCCACGTTTCATTTTCAATGCCCTTGTTGATGGAAGGAGGTTTTCACTCAAAATCTCACGATACATGGCCCCATTCATTCTTTCCTTTACACGGATCAGTCGTCCTGGTCCCTTTACAGAAAAACAGCCCCAAAGCATGATGTTTCCACCCCCATGCTTCACAGTAGGTATGGCGTTCTTTGGATGCAACTCAGCATTCTTTGTCCTCCAAATACGAAGTGTTGAGTTTTTACCAAAAAGTTATATTTTGAGTCCCTTGCGGCGTAGTATGTTACTGATGGTAGGCTTTGTTACTTTGGTCCCAGCTCTCTGCAGGTCATTCACTAGGTCCCCCCGTGTGGTTCTGGGATTTTTGCTCACCGTTCTTGTGATCATTTTGACCCCACGGGGTGAGATCTTGCATGGAGCCCCAGATCGAGGGAGATTATCAGTGGTCTTGTATGTCTTCCATTTCCTAATAACTGCTCCCACAGTTGATTTCTTCAAACCAAGCTGCTTACCTATTGCAGATTCAGTCTTCCCAGCCTGGTGCAGGTCTACAATTTTGTTTCTGGTGTCCTTTGACTGCTCTTTGGTCTTGGCCATAGTGGAGTTTGGAGTGTGACTGTTTGAGGTTGTGGACAGGTGTCTTTTATACTGATAACAAGTTCAAACAGGTGCCATTAATACAGGTAACGAGTGGAGGACAGAGGAGCCTCTTAAAGAAGAAGTTACAGGTCTGTGAGAGCCAGAAATCTTGCTTGTTTGTAGGTGACCAAATACTTATTTTCCACCATAATTTGCAAATAAATTCATTAAAAATCCTACAATGTGATTTTCTGGATTTCTTTTTCTCAATTTGTCTGTCATAGTTGACGTGTACCTATGATGAAAATTACTCTCATCTTTTTAAGTGGGAGAACTTGCACAATTGGTGGCTGACTAAATACTTTTTTCCCCCACTGTAGTTAAATAAAGTCAACCTGTGTGCAACCTAAGTGTCATATGATCTGTCACATGATCTCAGTATATACACACCTGTTCTGAAAGGCCCCAGAGTCTGCAACACCACTAAGCAAGGGGCACCACCAAGCAAGCGGCACCATGAAGACCAAGGAGCTCTCCAAACAGGTCAGGGACAAAGTTGTGGAGAAGTACAGATCAGGGTTGGGTTCTAAAAAATATTCAGAAACTTTGAACATCCCACGGAGCACCATTAAATCCATTATTAAAAAATGGAAAGAATATGGCACCACAACAGAGAGGGTCGCCCACCAAAACTCATGGACCAGGCAAGGAGGGCATTTATCAGAGAGGCAACAAAGAGACCAAAGACAACCCTGCTGCAAAGCTCCACAGCGGAGATTGGAGTATCTGTCCATAGGACCACTTTAAGCAGTACACTCCACACAGCTGAACTTTACGGAAGAGTGGCCAGAAAAAAGCCATTGCTTAAAGAAAAAAATAAGCAAACACGTTTGGTGTTCGCCAAAAGGCATGTGGGAGACTCCCCAAACACATGGAAGAAGGTACTCTGGTCAGATGAGACTAAAATTGAGTTTTTTGGCCATCAAGGAAAACGCTTTGTCTGGCGCAAACCCAACAACTCTCATCACCCCGAGAACACCATCCCCACAGTGAAGCATGGTGGTGGCAGCATCATGCTGTGGGGATGTCTTTCATCGGCAGGAACTGGGAAACTAGTCAGAATTGAAGGAATGATGGATGGTGCTAAATACAGGGAAATTCTTGAGGGAAACCTGCTTCAGTCTGCCAGAGATTTGAGACTGGGACGGAGGTTCACCTTCCAGCAGGACAATGACCCTAAGCATACTGCTAAAGCAACACTCGAGTGGTTTAAGGGGAAACATTTAAATGTCTTGGAATGGCCTAGTCAAAGCCCAGACCTCAATCCAATTGAGAATCTGTGGTATGACTTAAAGATTGCTGTACACCAGCGGAACCCATCCAACTTGAAGGAGCTGGAGCAGTTTTGCCTTGAAGAATGGGCAAAAATCCCAGTGGCTAGATGTGCCAAGCTTATAGAGACATACCTCAAGAGACTTGCAGCTGTAATTGCTGCAAAAGGTGGCTCTACTAAATATTGACAAATGATGCAAACCCCCCCAAAACATCCCTTTTAATTCCAGGTTGTAAGGCAACAAAAGAGGAAAAATGCCAAGGGGGGTGAATACATCAAATCAAATCAAATGTTATTTGTCACATACACGTCTTTAGCAGATGTTATAGCGGGTGTAGCGAAATGCTTGTGCTTCTAGCTCCGACAGTGCAGTAATATAAAACAATTTCACAACATATACCCAAACACACAAAAAACTAGTAAGGAATGGGAGCAATGATGTTGAAAATATTTTCAGTCATTTAGCAGACGGTCTTATCCAGAGTGACTTACAGTTAGCGAGTGCATACCTTTTTCATACTGGCCCCTCGTGGGAATCGAACCCACAACCCTGGCATTGCAAGCGCCATGCTCTACCAATTGAGCTACACGGGGCCATAATCACTATACTATATAAAAAATCAAAAAAATCAAAGTTCTTCCAGAGTTTTTGTAGAATCAAGATTGACTTTATTACAATTTCAACAAAGCCGAGCTGATCTGCAGAGTAACCCTCTTCTATCTCCCCGCTCCTTGTTTATATAGTCATACACACATACATCCTAATTTAAAGCCCCTCCCTCTGGGGCTCCCCACCATTATCTTCAGTTTCCCGCTCTCTACCGCTCCACCCACTCCCTTCGTCTATGATAGCGCCTCAATTTTGACTGTCATTCAGTTTAGAAACAATATTATTACAAGCAATCACACCCTTGTCATGTAAAAACACTCGTGTTCAGTTTAAACTCTGTTCAACCCTGGCTCGTTCCAGGAATATGCCTAAGGAGAGCCACAGTCTGGTATCAGTCTCTGATAAGGTAGGACAGCCATGGATTTAGGTAAGAGCGAGCAATTCGACCCTAGGTCAGATTCCCACTTCACACACACACACAAGCCCAGTGAAAGGAATTCACTAAGTTCTTGCCTAGCAACAGCAATGTACCAATGTTTAATTATGACTCCTTGTTTGTCATGTGTGTAATTTACCTTTGGTTATCCAATAGTTTACTAAAACATCTCCATCAGCAACTGTATGTATGACTGACTGACTGTGAGTGAGTGTGAAGACGTGTTTGTGTATTTGCATGTGTTTGTGTGTCTGTCTCGTGTGTGAGTGTGTGTGTCTGTGTGTGTGTGTCTCGTGTGTGTGTGTGTGTGTGTATCGTGTGTGTGTGTGTGTGTGTGTCTGTGTGTGTGTGTATCGTGTGTGTGTGTGTGTGTGTATCGTGTGTGTGTGTGTGTGTATCGTGTGTGTGTGTGTGTGTGTGTCTGTGTGTGTCTGTGTGTGTGTGTATCGTGTGTGTGTGTGTGTGTGTGTGTGTGTGTGTTTGTGTCTGCTGATGAAAATGAAGAGTGATGTAACATAGAGAAGCTATGGACCACTGGATGATGTCTCAGCAGCACCAGAGCATGAAGCGGATTAACAGGTTATATATAGACCTCATGCACATGTGATGTTTCTTGTAGAGAGGCATTCATGTAGGCTTAGAACTTGAGAACATCAGATAGGGTCTGACTTGAAAGATCATGCAGTTCTTTCTTGATGTATTCTTTATTGGTATTCTTCATGCAACACGGTCATTTGTTTTGTTTACACTTGTGTTCTGCATATTCCTCCATCCATAAAGCTCCCATCCTGAGGGACATGCTTTAGTCCAACCCAACCACTATCTGAAAATAGCCTCCCCAGTCCAGCTGGAGCGCGCAGCAGTATCAGGGTGCACAGCCAACAACGTGTCAGTGACATCCTTCGGTCAGCTGCATGACGAGAACACGACAGGGCGGCAGGGTGGCTTAGTGGTTAAGAGCGTTGTGCCAGTAACCGAAAGGTTGCTGGTTCTAATCCCCGAGTCGACTAGGTGAAAAATCTGTCGATGCGCCATTGAGCAAGGCACTTAACTTCCCCTCTGCTCTCCTCACTCCTCCTCTCCTCAACCTGCCCTTCTCCTCTCTGTCTGTGATTGGACATGAGGAGCGGCCCTCTAATGGCGAAACAGATATGATTAAGCTGACAAACAGTTGTGGCTGAAAGTGTTGTTTTTAATGTCAGCTCCTCCCATTAAATGTCAAGTTAAAGATGCACAATGCAGAAATCGCTGGGTCCTTTCCTGGTTGCAAAAATTCTAATAGTTCACCTAATTTCAGTTTATGTGACAAAATAAGCAAGTGTTGTGTAGAGAATCATTGTACCATCTAAACCGCTGTGAAATATATTTTCCATAAGCAAAAATATTGTATTTTCATCTGTTTGAAGCTGTTGTACAAAACCGAAAGTAAAAGACGCAAAAACAAAACTTAAGAACTTAACTTAACTTATTCACGGGAAGCTTAGAAATAGCGCACATATCTACTGCTTCTTACATTTTTACATTTTAGTCATTTATCAGACGCTCTTATCCAGAGCGACTTACAGGAGCAATTAGGGTCAAGTGCCTTGCTCAATGGCACATCGACAGATTTTTCACCTAGTCAGCTCGGGGATTAGAACCAGCGACCTTTTGGTTACTGGCACAACGCTCTTAACCAATAAGCTAGCTGCCGCCCTGGCTTGCTTTCAATGAGAGTGACAGATCTATAACACACATTTCTATGTGAATTTGGTCGGGTCGTGCAAAAAGTTACATATTGCCGCTTTAATGAGTACGTAGCTGTTGCCTTCTGATGTGGGCTGGGACTTCTCCCCCTCTCTGTAATGTACATTTGAAAAGGAGAAGAGAAGGTGAGGGTGATGGACTTTGACATGACATGGAGGAACACTGATCTGTAGATGCCGATCAGTCAGTGAAACTGATTATCATAATTGGATCAAGGTGAGTTAAAACGTAAAGTAATGTATTGACAAAATGATGCTGGTCAATATAGTGTTGTGAGTATGCAAGGTTTTAAGAGTGCTTTTCCCCCTTGACTCTATTGGACGGAATCAGAGGGAAAATATTAGATCAAGATGTTCCTACATCGTAGAGAGATGCTCTTGGGGATCCAGGCACAGGAGTTCAAAGCAAGGTCATTAAAACACTGCAAATATAATCCTTGCACTTTAGTTTGATAACGATATCCCCCGCGGCCTTGATTTTTCGCTGCACTGATGACACTGCCTGTCACCCAACACCACTAATACAACAGAGACGATGGAACATATAATATTATACCCAAGCTCAGGTGTCCGTTCTCAGGTTCATTATCCCAGTATAAAGTCTGTCTATATTCATCAAAGGTAGTAGAGAACTCAGGACCTCAGACTGGGGCGAAGGTTCACCTTCCAACAGGAGCACACAGCCAAGACAACGCAGGATTGGCTTCGGGACAAATCTCTGAATGTCCAGCCAGAGCCCGGACTTGAACCCGATCGAACATCTCTGGAGAGACTTGAAAATACCTGTGCAGCGACGCTCCCCATCCAACCTGACAGAGCTTGAGAGGATCTGCAGAGAAGAATGGGAGAAACTCCCCAAATACAGGTGTGCCAAGCTTGTAGCGTCATACCCAAGAATTAGCAAAAGTTAGCAAGAATTTATAAAAACCTGTTTTTGCTTTGTCATTACGTGGTATTGTGTGTAGATTGATGAGGGGGGGAAAACGATTTAATCCATTTCAGAATAAGGCTGTAATTTAACAAAATATGGAAAAAGTCAAGGGGTCTGAATACTTTCCCAATGCACTGTATAGTGCACTACTTTTGACCAGAGCCTTGTTGGCCCCCAGGTCAAAAGTAGTGTACTTTGAAAGAGCCACCCGCTGCTGCACGCTGGAATGATCCACCCCTTTACTTCTCCCTATCTGCACCCAAAGTTGATCAATGATTCACTACACAACTTCTTTCTTGCTTCCTCCAAGGGCAGAACATTGGCAGGAAACTACTGGGACACAAAGCGGATGCAAGCGAGGGAAAATACATTTAGCTTCTCAAAGCTTTTCATCTCTTTGATGTCAGCCAGATCCAGTTTTATACTAAGACCTATACATGCTGATGCACATAATGCAATGTCTCCAAATAAAACGCCAACCCGTGGCGTAACTGCAGCAACAGAATTATGCCATGGCTTGCCGTTTGAATTACGCCATGTGGTGCCGTATCTTAGCTGTCAGTCAAAAGTGAAACTAAAAACTTAAGTTTAGGTATGAATTCTGAATGGTTAAGGTTAGGGTTAAGGTTAGGGAAAGGCTTAAAACAAAAAAACGTGCCTTGCACTGGGATTGAACACACAAACCTCTGAGACTGTGGTTTAAATCGGAGCCGAGGTCTGCGGCACAGCACCCAACCACCATCCCCGTCCACAGAGCCCAACCACCATCCCCGTCCACAGCGCCCTAGCACCATCCCCGTCCACAGCGCCCAACCACCATCCCCGTCCACAGCGCCCTAGCACCATCCCCGTCCACAGCGCCCAACCACCATCCCCGTCAACAGAGCCCAACCGCCATCCCCGTCCACAGCGCCCAACCACCATCCCCGTCCACAGCGCCCTAGCGCCATCCCCGTCCACAGCGCCCTAGCGCCATCCCCGTCCACAGCGCCCAACCGCCATCCCCGTCCACAGCGCCCAACCACCATCCCCGTCCACAGCGCCCTAGCACCATCCCCGTCCACAGCACCCAACCACCATCCCCGTCCACAGCGCCCAACCACCATCCCCGTCCACAGCGCCCTAGCACCATCCCCGTCCACAGCACCCAACCACCATCCCCGTCCACAGCGCCCAACCACCATCCCCGTCCACAGCGCCCTAGCACCATCCCCGTCCACAGCACCCAACCGCCATCCCCGTCCACAGCGCCCAACCGCCATCCCCGTCCACAGCGCCCAACCGCCATCCCCGTCCACAGCGCCCTAGCGCCATCCCCGTCCACAGCGCCCTAGCGCCATCCCCGTCCACAGCGCCCAACCACCATCCCCGTCCACAGCGCCCAACCACCATCCCCGTCCACAGCGCCCTAGCGCCATCCCTGTCCACAGCGCCCAACCACCATCCCCGTCCACAGCGCCCAACCACCATCCCCGTCCACAGCACCCAACCACCATCCCCGTCCACAGCGCCCTAGCGCCATCCCCGTCCACAGCGCCCAACCACCATCCCCGTCCACAGCGCCCTAGCGCCATCCCCGTCCACAGCGCCCAACCGCCATCCCCGTCCACAGCGCCCAACCACCATCCCCGTCCACAGCGCCCTAGCGCCATCCCCGTCCACAGCGCCCAACCACCATCCCCGTCCACAGCGCCCTAGCGCCATCCCCGTCCACAGCGCCCAACCACCATCCCCGTCCACAGCGCCCTAGCGCCATCCCCGTCCACAGCGCCCAACCACCATCCCCGTCCACAGCGCCCTAGCGCCATCCCCGTCCACAGCGCCCTAGCACCATCCCCGTCCACAGCGCCCAACCACCATCCCCGTCCACAGCGCCCTAGCAAGCCGCAATCCTACCTAGATGGTAATAGCCGCTCATGTTGCCCCTAGTAGCTTCCACATTTCACCAGGTCCAAACGCAATCTGGTACTTGCAGAATCAGCACCTCCTGGAGCATTCCATAAGAGAATTGGCTGCCATAATGACGCTTTGTCCTGGTTATAACACACAGCCTAATAGAAGGTAACCAAGGAGATGGTTCTCAAGTCTACATACATAAATACACAGTATATATATACACTGCCAGTCAGAAGTTTGGACACACCTACTCATTCAAGGGTTTTTCTTTATTTTTTACTATTTTTTTACATTGTAGAATAATAGTGAAGACATCAAAACTATGAAATAACACATATGGAATCATGTAGTAACCAAAAAAGTGTTAAACACATCAAAATATATTTTATATTTGAGATTCTTCAAATAGCCACCCTTTGCCTTGATGACAGCTTTGCACACTCTTGGCATTCTCTCAACCAGCTTCATGAGGTAGTCACCTGGAAAGCATTTTAATTAACAGGTGTGCCTTCTTAAAAGTTAATTTGTGGAATTTCTTTCATTCTTAATGCGTTTGAGCTAATCAGTTGTGTTGTGACAAGGTAGGTGGTTATACAGAAGATAGCCATATTTGGTAAAAGACCAAGTCCATATTATGTCAAGAACAGCTCAAATAAGCAAAGAGAAACGACAGTCCATCATTACTTTAAGACATGAAGGTCAGTCAATACGGAACATTTCAAGAACTTTTAAAGTTTCTTCAAGTGCAGTTGCAAAAACCATCAAGCGCTATGATGAAACTGGCTCTCATGAGGACTGCCACAGGAATGGAAGACCCAGAGTTACCTCTGTTGCAGAGGATAAGTTCATTAGAGTTACCAGCCTCAGAAATTGCAGCCCAAATAAATGCTTCACAGAGTTCAAGTCACAGACACATCTCGACATCAACTGTTCAGAGGGGACTGTGTGAATCAGGCCTTCATGGTCGAATTGCTGCAAAGAAACCACTACTAAAGGACACCAATAATAAGAAGAGAACTGCTTGGGCCAAGAAACACGAGCAATGGACATTAGACTGGTGGAAATGTGTCCTTTGGTCTGGAGTAAAAATTTGAGATTTCTGGTTCCAACCGCCGTGTCTTTGTGAGATGCGGTGTGGGTGAACGGATGATCTCCGCATGTGTATTTCCCTCAGTAAAGCATAGAGGAGGTGGTGTTATGGTGTGGGGGTGCTTTGCTGGTGAAACTGTCTGTGATTTATTTAGAATTCAAGGCTCACTTAACCAGCATGGCTACCACAGCATTCTGCAGCGATACGCCATCCCATCTGGTTTGGGCTTAGTGGGACTATCATTTGTTTTTCAACAGGAAAATGACCCAACACACCTCCAGGCTGTGTAAGGGCTATTTCACCAAGAAGGAGAGTGATGGACTGCTGCATCAGATGACCTGGCCTCCACAATCCCCCGACCTCAACGGAATTGAGATGGTTTGGGATGAGTCGGACGGCAGAGTGAAGGAAAAGCAGCCAACAAGTGCTCAGCATTTGTGGGAACTCCTTCAAGACAGTTGGAAAAGCATTCCAGGTGAAGCTGGTTGAGAGAATGCCAAGAGTGTACAAAGCTGTCATAAAGGCAAAGGGTGACTATTTGAAGAATCTCAAATATAAAATATATTTTGATTTGTTAAAAAAAATGTTGGTTACTACATGATTCCATATGTGTTATTTCATAGTTTTGATGTCTTCACTATTATTCTACAATGTAGAAAATAGTAAAAATAAAGAAAAACCCTTGAATGAGTAGGTGTGTCCAAACCTTTGACTGGTACTATATATATATATAGACAAAAACATACAACATATTTGAAGGTATATTCGAAGCTAGCAATGCAGACTGCAATTCCTAGAGCCCATGTGGAAATTCTAAACAGTAGATATTGTTCTATAGTCAGTGTAGTTTCTCACCTTGTGATGGTAGCTAGGATATCCTTAGCCCTGATATGGCTGTAACCTCCATAGGATATCCTTAGCCCTGATATGGCTGTAGCCTCCATAGGATATCCTTAGCCCTGATATGGCTGTAACCTCCATAGGATATCCTTAGCCCTGATATGGCTGTAACCTCCATAGGATATCCTTAGACCTGATATGGCTGTAACTTCCATAGGATATCCTTAGACCTGATATGGCTGTAACCTCCATAGGATATCCTTAGCCCTGATATGGCTGTAACCTCCATAGGATATCCTTAGCCCTGATATGGCTGTAACCTCCATAGGATATCCTTAGCCCTGATATGGCTGTAGCCTCCATAGGATATCCTTAGCCCTGATATGGCTGTAGCCTCCATAGGATATCCTTAGACCTGATATGGCTGTAACCTCCATAGGATATCCTTAGCCCTGATATGGCTGTAACCTCCATAGGATATCCTTAGCCCTGATATGGCTGTAACCTCCATAGGATATCCTTAGCCCTGATATGGCTGTAACCTCCATAGGATATCCTTAGCCCTGATATGGCTGTAGCCTCCATAGGATATCCTTAGACCTGATATGGCTGTAACCTCCATATGGATATCCTTAGACCTGATATTTTTTGTAACCTCCATAGGATATCCTTAGACCTGATATGGCTGTAGCCTCCATAGGATATCTTTAGCCCTGATATGGCTGTTGCCTCTATAGGATATCCTTAGACCTGATATGGCTGTAACCTCCATAGGATATCCTTAGCCCTGATATGGCTGTAGCCTCCATAGGATATCCTTAGACCTGATATCGCTGTAACCTCCATAGGATATCCTTAGACCTGATATGGCTGTAACCTCCATAGGATATCCTTAGCCCTGATATGGCTGTAACCTCCATAGGATATCCTTAGACCTGATATGGCTGTTGCCTCCATAGGATATCCTTAGACCTGATATGGCTGTAACCTCCATAGGATATCCTTAGACCTGATATGGCTGTTGCCTCCATAGGGATATCCTTAGCCCTGATATGGCTGTTGCCTCCATAGGATATCCTTAGCCCTGATATGGCTGTAACCTCCATAGGATATCCTTAGACCTGATATGGCTGTAACCTCCATAGGATATCCTTAGACCTGATATGGCTGTAACCTCCATAGGATATCCTTAGCCCTGATATGGCTGTAACCTCCATAGGATATCCTTAGACCTGATATGGCTGTAACCTCCATAGGATATCCTTAGCCCTGATATGGCTGTAGCCTCCCATAGGATATCCTTAGACCTGATATGGCTGTTGCCTCCATAGGATATCCTTAGCCCTGATATGGCTGTAACCTCCATAGGATATCCTTAGACCTGATATGGCTGTAACCTCCATAGGATATCCTTAGACCTGATATGGCTGTAACCTCCATAGGATATCCTTAGCCCTGATATGGCTGTAACCTCCATAGGATATCCTTAGCCCTGATATGGCTGTAACCTCCATAGGATATCCTTAGACCTGATATGGCTGTAACCTCCATAGGATATCCTTAGCCCTGATATGGCTGTAGCCTCCATAGGATATCTTTAGCCCTGATATGGCTGTAACCTCCATAGGATATCCTTAGACCTGATATGGCTGTAACCTTCATAGGATATCCTTAGCCCTGATATGGCTGTAGCCTCCATAGGATATCCTTAGCCCTGATATGGCTGTAACCTCCATAGGATATCCTTAGCCCTGATATGGCTGTAACCTCCATAGGATATCCTTAGCCCTGATATGGCTGTAGCCTCCATAGGATATCCTTAGCCCTGATATGGCTGTAGCCTCCATAGGATATCCTTAGACCTGATATGGCTGTAACCTCCATAGGATATCCTTAGCCCTGATATGGCTGTAACCTCCATAGGATATCCTTAGCCCTGATATGGCTGTAACCTCCATAGGATATCCTTAGCCCTGATATGGCTGTAACCTCCATAGGATATCCTTAGCCCTGATATGGCTGTAGCCTCCATAGGATATCCTTAGACCTGATATGGCTGTAACCTCCATATGGATATCCTTAGACCTGATATTTTTGTAACCTCCATAGGATATCCTTAGACCTGATATGGCTGTAGCCTCCATAGGATATCTTTAGCCCTGATATGGCTGTTGCCTCTATAGGATATCCTTAGACCTGATATGGCTGTAACCTCCATAGGATATCCTTAGCCCTGATATGGCTGTAGCCTCCATAGGATATCCTTAGACCTGATATCGCTGTAACCTCCATAGGATATCCTTAGACCTGATATGGCTGTAACCTCCATAGGATATCCTTAGCCCTGATATGGCTGTAACCTCCATAGGATATCCTTAGACCTGATATGGCTGTTGCCTCCATAGGATATCCTTAGACCTGATATGGCTGTAACCTCCATAGGATATCCTTAGACCTGATATGGCTGTTGCCTCCATAGGATATCCTTAGCCCTGATATGGCTGTTGCCTCCATAGGATATCCTTAGCCCTGATATGGCTGTAACCTCCATAGGATATCCTTAGACCTGATATGGCTGTAACCTCCATAGGATATCCTTAGACCTGATATGGCTGTAACCTCCATAGGATATCCTTAGCCCTGATATGGCTGTAACCTCCATAGGATATCCTTAGACCTGATATGGCTGTAACCTCCATAGGATATCCTTAGACCTGATATGGCTGTAACCTCCATAGGATATCCTTAGCCCTGATATGGCTGTAGCCTCCATAGGATATCCTTAGACCTGATATGGCTGTTGCCTCCATAGGATATCCTTAGCCCTGATATGGCTGTAACCTCCATAGGATATCCTTAGACCTGATATGGCTGTAACCTCCATAGGATATCCTTAGACCTGATATGGCTGTAACCTCCATAGGATATCCTTAGCCCTGATATGGCTGTAACCTCCATAGGATATCCTTAGCCCTGATATGGCTGTAACCTCCATAGGATATCCTTAGACCTGATATGGCTGTAACCTCCATAGGATATCCTTAGCCCTGATATGGCTGTAGCCTCCATAGGATATCTTTAGCCCTGATATGGCTGTAACCTCCATAGGATATCCTTAGACCTGATATGGCTGTAACCTTCATAGGATATCCTTAGACCTGATATGGCTGTAACCTCCATAGGATATCCTTAGCCCTGATATGGCTGTAACCTCCATAGGATATCCTTAGACCTGATATGGCTGTAACCTCCATAGGATATCCTTAGCCCTGATATGGCTGTAACCTCCATAGGATATCCTTAGACCTGATATGGCTGTAACCTCCATAGGATATCCTTAGACCTTATATGGCTGTAACCTCCATAGGATATCCTTAGACCTGATATGGCTGTAGCCTCCATAGGATATCCTTAGACCTGATATGGCTGTAACCTCCATAGGATATCCTTAGACCTGATATGGCTGTAGCCTCCATAGGATATCCTTAGACCTGATATGGCTGTAACCTCCATAGGATATCCTTAGACCTGATATGGCTGTAACCTCCATAGGATATCCTTAGACCTTATATGGCTGTAACCTCCATAGGATATCCTTAGACCTGATATGGCTGTAGCCTCCATAGGATATCCTTAGACCTGATATGGCTGTAACCTCCATAGGATATCCTTAGCCCTGATATGGCTGTTGCCTCCATAGGATATCCTTAGACCTGATATGGCTGTAACCTCCATAGGATATCCTTAGCCCTGATATGGCTGTAGCCTCCATAGGATATCCTTAGACCTGATATGGCTGTAACCTCCATAGGATATCCTTAGCCCTGATATGGCTGTAGCCTCCATATGATATCCTTAGACCTGATATGGCTGTAACCTCCATAGGATATATTTAGCCCTGATATGGCTGTAGCCTCCATAGGATATCCTTAGCCCTGATATGGCTGTAACCTACATAGGATATCCTTAGACCTGATATGGCTGTAACCTCCATAGGATATCCTTAGACCTGATATGGCTGTAACCTCCATAGGATATCCTTAGCCCTGATATGGCTGTAACCTCCATAGGATATCCTTAGACCTGATATGGCTGTTGCCTCCATAGGATATCCTTAGCCCTGATATGGCTGTAACCTCCATAGGATATCCTTAGACCTGATATGGCTGTAGCCTCCATAGGATATCCTTAGACCTGATATGGCTGTAACCTCCATAGGATATCCTTAGCCCGGATATGGCTGTTGCCTCCATAGGATATCCTTAGACCTGATATGGCTGTAACCTCCATAGGATATACTTAGCCCGGATATGGCTGTAACCTCCATAGGATATCCTTAGACCTGATATGGCTGTAGCCTCCATAGGATATCCTTAGACCTGATATGGCTGTAACCTCCATAGGATATACTTAGCCCGGATATGGCTGTAACCTCCATAGGATATCCTTAGACCTGATATGGCTGTAGCCTCCATAGGATATCCTTAGACCTGATATGGCTGTAACCTCCATAGGATATCCTTAGCCCGGATATGGCTGTTGCCTCCATAGGATATCCTTAGACCTGATATGGCTGTAACCTCCATAGGATATCCTTAGACCTGATATGGCTGTAGCCTCCATAACAGCATCTATGGCATCAGGGCTAGGATATTATTACTGTATATGTGTGACAGATTGGCCACTAGCTAAATGTGATGTTAACTCTGCTTCTGTATGGACGCACACACACACACGCGCGCACATATACACACACGCGCGCACACACACACACACACACACACACACACACACACACACACACACATCCAGCCAGCCAGCCAGCCAGCAGTAAGAGCACCCCATAATTACATGTCTAATTGCAGAACCAATTACAGACATCCCGTTAGTAGCTCGTTAGATCAATTGTCACCCCGGCCCCTAATGTGGTGTAAAACAACACATTCATTAGATACAGGCTAGAAACTGAATGTATTTGGGGAGGGGAGGAGGGAGGAGGGAGGGGGAGAGAGGGAGGGAGGGGGGAGGGAGAGGGAGGGAGGGAGAAGGGGAGGGGGGAGAGAGAGGGAGGGAGAAGGGGAGGGGGGAGGCTGGGGAGAGAGGGAGGGAGGGGGGAGGGAGGGAGGGGGAGGGAGGGAGAAGGGGAGGGGGAGGGCTGGGAGGGAGGGAGGGATTGTGTGGGTTAGCTGAAGGAGAGAGGCTCTGAGTCCCAGGAAATGAGGATCTAAACAGGCAGTAGATCACGGCTCCACACAACTCGATCCAGATTCATCTCTTGAGGGGGTAATCCATCAAACCAGCCACCAAGAGACGCAGAGAGAGAGAGAGACGCACACACACAGAGAGAGAGAGAGAGAGAGAGAGAGAGAGAGAGAGAGAGAGAGAGACGCACACACACAGAGAGAGAGAGAGAGAAAGAGAGAGAGAGAGAGAGATAGACAGGTGGGGGAGGGGGGGAGAGAATAGAGAGAGAGAGAGAAGGAGAGAGAGAGCAGAGAGAGAGGAGATGGACTGAAAGCCCCAGTCCTTTATGGCACATAGTGACAGAGAGTGATGGGGCCGGGCGTTTTAGATAGATCTTGGCAGGATCTGCACCCCCCTGAAAATGGAACTGGCAGCTGGCAGACAGGGCCTTTAAAGAGACACTAGAGCCTAGAGATCACAGACAGAGGGACATGTTATGTGCATAACTGACCTGTATAGGCTGATGGTAGATGGGCGGAAGAGGAGGAGGAAGAGGAGGATGAAGGGGAGGAGGTGAAGGAGGAGATGGAGGAGGAGGAGGAGGTGGAGGAGGTGAAAGAGGAGGTAGAGGAGGAGGAGGTGGAGGAGGTATAAGAGGATGTGAAGGAGAAGGTGGAGGAGGAGGTGGAGGAGGAGGAGGAGGAGGTGGAGGAGGAGGTGGAGGAGGTGAAAGAGGAGTTGGAGGAGGAGGAGGAGGTGGAGGAGTAGGAGGAGGAGGTGGAGGAGGTGAATGAGGAGGTGGAGGAGGCGGAGGAGGTGGAGGAGTAGGAGGAGGAGGTGGAGGAGCAGGAGGAGGTGGAGGAGGTGAAGGAGGAGGCAGAGGTGGAGGAGGTGTAAGAGGAGGTGAGGAGGAGGAGGAGGAGGAGGTGAAAGAGGAGGTGGAGGAGGAGGAGGTGGAGGAGGTGAAAGAGGAGGTGGAGGAGGTGGAGGAGGAGGTGGAGGAGGAGGCAGAGGTGGAGGAGGAGGAGAAAGAGGAGGTGGAGGAGGAGCAGGTGAAAGAGGTGGTGGAGGAGGAGGAGGAGGTGGAGGATAAAGAGGAGGTGGAGGAGGTGAAGGAGGAGGCAGAGGTGGAGGAGGAGGAGAAAGAGGTGGAGGAGGAGGAGGAGGAGGTGAAAGAGGAGGTGGAGGAGGAGGAGGATGTGAAAGAGGAGGTGGAGGAGGAGGAGGTGAAAGAGGAGGTGGAGGAGGAGGAGGAGGATGTGAAAGAGGAGGTGGAGGAGGAGGAGGAAGAGGTGGAGGAGGTGAAAGAAGAGGTGGAGGAGGAGGAGGTGAAAGAGGTGGTGGAGGAGGAGGTGGAGGAGGAGGTGGAGGAGGTGGAGGAGGAGGAGAAAGAGGAGGTGGAGGAGGAGCGGTGAAAGAGGAGGTGGGAGGAGGAGGAGGTGGAGGAGAAAGAGTAGGTGGAGAGGTGAAGGAGGAGGCAGAGAGTGGAGGAGGAGGAGAAAGAGGTGGAGGAGGAGGAGGAGGAGGGGAAAGAGGAGGTGGAGGAGGAGGAGGTGAAAGAGAAGGTGGAGGAGGAGGAGGAGGTGAAAGAGGTGGTGGAGGAGGAGGTGGAGGAGGTGGAGGAGGAGGTGGAGGAGGCGGTGGAGGAGGAGGAGGCGGTGGAGGAGGAGGAAGAGGTGGAGGAGGAGGTGGAGGAGGAGCAGGAGGAGGTGAAAGAGGAGGTGGAGGAGGAGCAGGAGAAGGAGGAGGTGAAAGAGGAGGAGGAGGAGGTGGAGGAGGAGGTGTAGGTGGTGAAGGAGGAGGCAGAGGTGGAGGCGGAGGAGAAAGAGGAGGTGGAGGAGGCGGAGGAGGTGAAAGAGGAGGTGGAGGAGGAGGAGGAGGAGGAGGAGGAAAGAGGAGGTGAGGAGGAGGAGGTGAAAGAGGAGGAGGAGGAGGTGAAAGAGGAGGTGGAGGAGGAGGAGGTGGAGGAGGTGAAAGAGGAGATGGTCGAGGAGGAGGAGGTGAAAGAGTAGGTGGAGGAGGAGGAGGAGGAGGAGGAGGAGGTGGAGGAGGTGGAGGAGGAGGTGGAGGAGGTGAAAGAGGAGGTGGAGGAGGAGGAGGTGAAAGAGGAGGTGAGGAGGAGGAGGTGAAAGAGCAGGTGAAAGAGGAGGTGGAGGAGGTGAAAGAGGAGGTGGAGGAGGAGAAGGAGGAGGAGGTGAAAGAGGAGGTGGAGGAGGAGGAGGTGGAGGAGGAGGAGGTGAAAGAGGAGATGGAGGAGGAGGAGGTGAAAGAGGAGGTGGAGGAGGAGGAGGTGGTGGAGGAGGTGAAAGAGGAGGAGGAGGAGGAGGAGGTGGAGGAGGTGAAAGAGGAGGTGAGGAGGAGGAGGTGAAAGAGGAGGAGGAGGAGGAGGTGAAAGAGGAGGTGGAGGAGGAGGAGGTGGAGGAGGTGAAAGAGGAGATGGTCGAGGAGGAGGAGGAGGAGGTGAAAGAGGAGGTGGAGGAGGAGGAGGAGGAGGAGGTGAAGGAGGAGGCAGAGGTGAAGGAGGAGGTGGAGGAGGTGTAAGAGGAGGTGAATGAGGAGGTGGAGGAGGAGGCAGAGGTGGAGGAGGAGGCAGAGGTGGAGGAGGAGGAGAAAGAGGAGGTGGAGGAGGAGGAGGAGGTGAAGGAGGAGGAGGAGAAGGGGAGTTGTGAGATCGGTATGCGTCTGGAATAACAACACATGCCGTATTGTATAAACATCAATTTCACATCTCTTGTATTTGACGTATGTTTGAAGTCATTTTACCAATGCAGTACACTTTCATTTCCCTGAGCTGTTGTCCTTAAAGATTGATTTCTATTGTTTAATTTAACAGTCCTTAGCATTGGCCCAGCTCTAAGTGATGTCTTCCAGATGTCATTATACAAACAATACTGATGTTGTCAGAGAGAGAAATTGCTCTAATTCGCAACACAGGGTACGACTGAACTAAACAATCACCCAGAGACCAGCCCTCTCCTCCACCTACACAGAGTACGACTGAACCAAACAGTCACCCAGACACCAGCCCTCTCCTCCTACCTACACAGAGTACGACTGAACCAAACAGTCACCCAGAGACCAGCCCTCTCCTCCACCTACACAGAGTATGACTGAACCAAACAGTCACCCAGAGACCAGCCCTCTCCTCCTACCTACACAGAGTACGACTGAACCAAACAGTCACCCAGACACCAGCCCTCTCCTCCTACCTACACAGAGTATGACTGAACCAAACAGTCACCCAGAGACCAGCCCTCTCCTCCTACCTACACAGAGTACGACTGAACCAAACAGTCACCCAGAGACCAGCCCTCTCCTCCTACCTACACAGAGTACGACTGAACCAATGTGCATCCGTGGTCCCTGGGTCATGGCCTGTTCACAACAGAGGTTACAGAGGCACGCACGCACGCACACACACACACGCACACACGCACACTCAATGAACATCAACATTTAAAGTGTAATCTGGAGATTCACTGTAATGTTGTTAAATGAAGAACTTGAACTCCTTGATCCTCGACTGTCAAAATATATAAAAAATATTCATCATATTTACAGATGGCAGGCTAGGTCCCAAATGGCACCCTATTCTCCACATAGTGCCCTATGGGCCCTGGTCAACAGTAGTACACTACATAGGGAATAGGGGTCCATTTTGGGGCACGACTCGTGAATGGCTAATGAAGGGTAGTATTGTCTAACCCTGTCTAATATGTCATCAGATCAACATTTCATGTGGATAGAGGCGGTTGCTTTTCCTTCTGTCTGGAAGTTTCTGGTTGCCAGCATCGTGCAGCTGCAAGAGGCAAAGCATTTAAAAAGCCACTAAACGAGTGGAGTATCAATTTGTCATTTTCCGGGAGGATTTTCTCCAAATGCCATCACATGTTGACAAAGATAAGAGCCATTACTACCCAAGAGCCCAGACTCAGAGAGCCTCTCCTCTCCTCTGCCCTTCATCGGACTTGGCATGGCACAGACAGAGACCTATGAGCCATGCCATGCCTCATTCACGGCAGAAAGAGAGACCAGAAGGGCACATTAATTCCACTCTGCTAATACTTTTTTATTTTATTTTTTTTAAGCAAGGGGGGAAGATTGAATACGGGGAGAGAAAAGTGTTGAATATATTTTTGGTCTCCAGCCTTTTCTGCTCTATCCTCATCACAGTTTTGTTTGGGTCAGCACATCAGTTTTGTTTGGGTCAGCACATCAGTGGTGTGGCAAAGTTAGCTAGCTAACATTAGCCTTCTACATCTAGCTACATATTGATCGTCCATCCTCTCAGGCCAGGGGGCACAACAATGTATGAATTAATGGTTGGATCAGAATCACCGTTATAATCATTGGCCAGTACGGAGAATTAAGTAAAACCACAAGTCCAAATCCCCATCTCCATCCATGGCTAATTTAGGAAAGGGCCACCGGAGGACAACAACACAACGACATGCAACAATTCAAGTTTTTCTGTCAATGACGTATGCTCTCAATGGGATTTGATGAGTGACGCCAAATCCAAACTGGCTTCCTTCTACACTTTTTTTGGGTGCGCCAGGACCATTCACAGTTGAGCTCGCTCAGTTCAGCTCAACGCTGATTGGCTAATTTTGTATACTTTTATTGTCATGGGAGGCCCGATGCTCGCTGGCTTCCCTTGCCTTCAATGCTACGGGCGGCAACAATGTCATCCTCGTTTGGACCAGACAGCATCAGATAGATGGCCTACACGTAGTGAGACAGAGGGGCGCTGTTTCGCTCGCTCTGATGCTTTTTCCTGTGAGATACATTCAGCCTCTTGCGAATTGAAGGACAATTATGAAACACAGAGAGACGAAAGATACATTTTTTAAAATAAATTTTAAAAAAATTATTTTTGGGGCAAGCCTGGCTTCCCTTGGCATCCACGAATACACGCCACTGGAGACACAAGAGATTGAACTTCACTGAGTTCGCCCCATTAGTTTGCACTATATAGATCAACGTTTTTTCTGTGATCGAATCAACATTATATCATCCCCTTTTCAATTTCAATAACCCACGAGAGAATGCGCTTTTCAGATCAGATCAGATCAGAGCGCAGAGTCACGCGTGTTCACATTTGCACATTTGTTGATATTCGTTGCCAGCAGGCCTCTCTCATACCACTACCCCATGCCAACAGCCCCCGGGCCTGAGAATGCAGGCTTAGACAACCCCTCCCTACAAACCCATGAGAATGCTTAGCTACTTGCTGTCCATCACGGAGGTTACAAGGTCTTCCGTTCTGAGCCCAGTGTATCGGCAGATGTTATCCACTAATGTCTCCATGAGACGGCTACAGATCAGACTGTGGATACAAGGAGATATCTGTGGAAAGAGTGAAGGAAGGTGAGGAAAATAATGGAATACAATAACTCAATACTTTTTTGGGATCAGACTTTTAATTTGACTTTTAAGTTCACATAAATAACATTACTTCATATATTTTTGTATATTATGCAATTTTATATAATATATATTTCCCCCCGATGATTTACATAATTTTCTTTCTACAAGTCAAGTTATCTATTGAAACAGAAGCGTTATGTTGATGTTGTTGTACTGAACACACAGCTGTTGTTCCAAATATCAAAGGAGAGAAGTAGAGAATCTATTTCTAGAGTTGTAAAAAATAATTCCTTGAGAAACACAACAGAAATGCAAAATTATGATCTATTCCACCATGTCTAGAAGGTGCTGTAACCCAACTACAAAGAGAATCAATTATTCTCAGTATGTTTATTGACCAGTAGTAGTAGCACAAAGCACAGCACAACCACCTGAATGATATGCATGAACACAGACGTCTCAATAAAGTTGTATATTTCAAATGGACATTTTGTGATGAATCTGTTTCTATAAAACTTTCATGAGAAACACAAGACCGTATGGACCAAGTAGATCAGAGACCCCATTGTCATGCATGCGGTAGGTGACCCAGTCAAACGCACTTCTTGTACAAATGAATTGAGCTTGTCAGTTCAGCTCAGAAATCAACAGCCAGCTTCCACCTCTGTTTTCTTCACCTTGATCAGCTTTCTGAGAATTCAAGAAATGTGACATTCACAAATGTGCTGCTAGACTAAAGACAAACGTCCTCTTTATCCAGCCTTGTGACCACTGTATTACCCCTTAATAACGGCATATAACTGATGTTGTATGTCTTATGTAGCTGCTATGAAGGCTTTATGAATGCATACATAAGGGGTCTACAGTGAAGTGTTGTCACCCGTTATAATCAAAGCGTGTGTTATTTAAAAGACCTCTGACCTCTTGAGTCCAGTATTCAGCTAGCTCTTTAAACAGAAGACCCTGCTCATCTAACTGAACCGGTGTTGTCTTGGGTCTAAAATGGCACTCAGGACTCGACGGCAGTTAGTTACAGATCCATATGTATGTATGTATGTATGTATGTATGTATGTATGTATGTATGTATGTATGTATGTCTGTCTGTCTGTCTGTCTGTCTGTCTGTCTGTCTGTCTGTCTGTCTGTCTGTCTGTCTGTCTGTCTGTCTGTCTGTCTGTCTGTCTGTCTGTCTGTCTGTCTGTCTGTCTCCAACTCTCTCTGTGCCAAGGATAAATCTGCCAGAAGGGTAGTTTGTGCTTTCAATTAAAAATAAAACATAAACAGGAAATATGACATTCAGGATGGAAAACTAAGGCTCCGTTCCAAATGGTACTGTATTACCTACACAGTGCACTATTTTTGACTTTCAGAAGTAGTGCACTATATTGGGAATAGGGTACCATTTGGAACGCACCCTAAATCCACTGATGTGTGGAGTGAGATTGAACCACCGACCATCAGGACGGCGGCATCATCAGTAGTATGAGTCTGTCTGTTCCCAATATCTTCACTACTACGTTTCATTCAATGTAAAAAATAAAGCATCCATTCGTTTTCAGTAAGTTAACAGTTTTAGTATCTCGAGTATTACGTTATGCTAGTTCAGCGTTTTCCCTGCTACAACACTCCTTCTTTATGTTTTTCTGCCTGCATGATAATATACTATTCATTGTCTTGATCAGACCCACTATGTATTCAATCCCTGAATATCAAATCAGAGGAAAATCATATTTATAATCCACACCACCAACCCATAAAAAGCAGGCGCAAATAAATAATAAATATCTGATTATGTAACGCTTTACTTTTTAATGAAGATGTCATAGATTTGCAATGGTCTTCTCTTCTCTGCGGAATCTGGAACCATATTTTGTGAAATGTTTAATATGTGATTTTCTTGAATACAAATCGGATGATTTCTATGATAGATAGAATATTGGGATGGTAAACGTGGTAAGAAAGTAACAGGTCTACATTGTCTTGGGGACTTTATACAAAGGAAGGGACAACAATAACACACCACTCTGTGGAGTAGGTAAACCTCGACCAGTGATTGGATGTGAGGGGAGGTGGTGGAGCTCCGTGTTGACTGTGAGGGATTCTATTGGTCAGGAGTCAGGAAGTGCCTCATGATAACCTGGAAGTGAACCAGTGAAGGGTTAAGGAGATAGAGTGTATATAATGACCTGTGAACCAGAAGGGTTAAGTGGGATCCCATAATGCAACATGCTTTTTGACAAAACAGAACCAAACAAAACATGAAGTGTGAACCAATCACAGAGGAAATACATATCATGCTATGACATCAAAACCGATAGCAAATCAAATGTTTTAACCCTCTCCTCCCTCCCTGAATATTCAACTTTGTGAACTTCTTTTCTCCGTCAGTTTTTTAAAATGTTAAGAATCGCATAAACATCATAATCATTTCCCTTTTCTATACAATATAAATTCACTATGCTATCTAGAGGAAGAACAATCCTGTCCAAATTCATTTTCTGTCTTTTTTTTACACACTGGGGAAATAAAGTTCAATCTAAAAAGCAAACCAACTTATTATTCATAAATAATTAACGTTTTCCTCTAATCAATCATGATCAATAAAGTTTCTTATAATACAAGACTAGTAGTCACATAACGCAAGTCAAGCTTCTGTGATGATTTGTAAATATCATAAACAACAAAACACATCCTCACACTGAGAGAAGTAGTAGGCAATGTAACTGAAACCCATCCGTGAGGAGAAGAGAGGAGAGCTGGGTAAAATGAGGATGAGGAGGAAGTAGGAAGCAGAGGACGTGGAAGATTCAACCCCACTGGCCCACAAACCCAGGAAGTAAGTGAGAGAAGCTCAGCCCAGTCGAGTGAGTCCAGTCCAAGCCCTCGTCGGTCTCCGTGACAACGACCACAATCCCAGCCGTCTCCGTGACAACAGGCCCGAGTCACAACCCCCAGTCCCCGGTCTCAGTGACAGCCCTTCATACCCGACACGTAGGGTGAATCCTGCTGGCGACACAGGGTCGTCATCCCCTCCTGGTGTTCCTCAGGGCAGTCCACAAAGTCCGGCACCGGAAGCCCCGACAGGATCATCACTGACTTGTTCCAGATCATGAAGGTGGGCGCCACGGGGAGCAGGAAGCTGACCTCGAAGGTGTGCAGGTGTTGGGAGTTCATGGCGTCGTAGAAGGACAGGGAGTTGTTGTCGTAGTCCAGAAGGACTCCCAGACGCCTGAGCTGGTGGCTGGCCTCCACCAGCATCTCCTTGCCATTGTGACGCACCATGAAGTTGTTGTTACAGCGGGAGAACACCCAGGAGGAGGAGTTCTTTCCACTCCACTCATTCTTAGGGGCTGACTTGTAGGCCACGCCCACAGCGTACCTGTCAGAGGAGATGACAGAGTGTTAAGGAAGGGCCAAATCATTGACTGTGGTTTGGAATGTCCAGAGAAAACTAGTGCATAAGTATTGCAAGTCTTTTGTCACTATTGTAGAGAAGAAATCAAAAGGGCAGAAAATACGACATTCTAGAACTGTACATATTTTGTCTGGATAAAGCTTATTCCCCTACTATAGTGGATGTTATACGATCGATGGAGGTACAATAAAGCTGTGAACAGTGAACAGCATTATCAATATCACAACTCACCAGGTGGAGGCGCCCAGCAACACCTCCCAGTAGTGGCAGCCGCTGTCGATGAAGACGTTCCCTGCTGCGCCGTACGACCCCGTGCTGCTGAAGCGCTCTGGAGTGTGGCTCTTCTTCAGGGAGCTCTCGTCCTTCTCCATGGTCAGGCAGTCGTTGGACAGACGCAGCTTCTTGTGGGCCGTCTTTGGGTCAAGCTTAAAAGGCTGGCCTGGAAGAGAGGTGGAGAGAGAGAGGGGAGCCGTTTAGCTTCACAGAGGTTCTCTAGGTCTGGTACACATTACCATTCCCACATCAGCAGCAGAAAGACAGGCGGACACTCAGCCTCAGGTCAAGTGTCTCAGATGAACATCAGAAATAGAGTATTGTGAATAATGCTGTGAGTTTTATGACAGGGAACATAACATTTACATCTATAACAACATCACTTGCAAAATCTCAATTTGGAAGTCATCATTTGAGAAAGTGGAAAAACAGAAAGAAAGAGAGAATTGGGGATGAAACGGGTATAAAAGGAGGTTGCCCTTGGCCCTTGAGGACTTGACATTTTACACCTCCAACCTCCTTTTCCTCTGTCCCCCCTTCTCCTCCTCTTCTTCCAGGGCTTAATGAGCAACAATGGAGCTCCCTCCATCCCCTCCTCGCTCTCTCCTTCCTGCCTGCTCAATAATCTCCCTCCCGAGTGTGTGTGTGTGTGTTACTGCACACGGATATGAGACGCTTTGGCAGTGTGCTTCTGGAAGCCAATTACATGAATAGGCTCTCTGCTTTGATCTGCTTATCTCTGAGAGCGCAGCCATTTTCAAACACACACTAGGCTCTGTCACACATTTCCTGGGGAACTGCTCCTGAGAGTGGTCCGGCTGGTTGGCTGGCTGGCTGGCTGGCTGGCTGGCTGGCTGAGTGAGGAGAGGAGGGGACTGAAGCTGCTGCACGTGACGGGCAACAGAGGACAAGCACATACTACAGGTGGGTACACTGACGCACACGCGTGGCGATCAACCAACCAGAACAGTAAAATCCCAAACACACGCACAGCATCCCTGTCATTACCAGGGTGTTCCTACACCCACAGACAGCGCTGTAAATCACAGGGCCGTGGTGTCACCCTTAATGTCATCACCACCTCATTACAAGGGTTCCATCCTGTTACCACGGAGACCACGTCGGCAACCCAAATGTCACCCTATTCCCTACATAGTGCACTACTTTAGAACCCTATGGGCCCTGGTCAAAAGTAGTGCACTATATAGGGAATAGGGTGCCATTTGGGACCAGAGAGGTGTCAGCCAATAGGGCTTCCCTCTGCAGGATAAATACTATTTGAGCTACAGAGATGGGATTTTTTTCACAACTAGGATTAGACATTTCTTCTTCCCAATAATACATTATAAATGACAGATGTGTAATTCACTGATGCTCACAGTTCTATTAGTGTCTGTGTATTGTTGAGGCACTGTGGAGTTGGAATGAAAGCCTGAGCAATGTGTTTCTGTGTCAGCTGTGTACCCGTTCTGGTTATGCATGTGTATCTAAAGAGCTGTAGCTATCGGAGGAAGGGAAATGATGGAAATGCATTTCAAATGCACACACACTTTATGAGTGCAGTGTTTGGGATTATGCACTGGAGTAAACCTATCAGAGGAGGGCTGACACTATCACACTCCCTGCTACAGGAGAGAGAGATGGAGACCTGGACTAGATGACAGCTCCACCCTCGGGACACACAGACAGCGAGATGGACAGATGGCATGATGAGGAGGAGGAGGAGAAAGGGAGAGTGGTGAGATTATGTGCCACGGCTGCAGGCTGAGGGTCAGAGAGACAAGCAGAAAGCACAAGGACACTGCCCCAGAGAACAAGGCCTACCAGACCAGGGCAACCTTCTGAAACGCATCCCTCAACCCCCACCTCCACCCTCCATCTCCTCCTCCCCCTCCTCCTCCTCCCCCCCATGTACAGTATACCCATCCAGAGTACATTATTCATGTTCCAATTTATTTCACAGTGGTATTTCTGGTATTTCTAGTGGAGGAAGTTTTGGGTTTAACGTTACATGTCACTGTTATTTGTGAAACGTGTTACAACGCTGAAATGTGACAAGCTAAAGCTAAAATCTCCAAGCCGCTTCTCGCCGTCCGAAAAATACGACAACCAAAAATCCTCCTATCTTACCGCAAAGGCTTCAGGCTTTGACTAAAACTTATCCTGTGGTACTTAAAAGCTTTGGCGCTTCGTCTCAATGGCTGCTCGCTGTGTGCTTGATGAGCGGGACCAACCATACACGTCCAACCATTCACCATGAATGTTTTTGGATTGTTGTTTTTTGTTGTGACCCATTTTCTCTCTACCTCTACGTGTTAGAGAAGAGCTTTTTCTGTGTATACTAATTCCAGAGAAAAAGGTCCAGTTGCCAGGACCACACATACAAATTCCATCTAGACACAGTTGCCCTAGAGCACACAAACAACTATACATACAGTGTATTGGGAAAGTATTCAGACCCCTTGACTTTTTCCACATTTTGTTACGTTACAGCCTTATTCTAAAATGGATTAAATAAAAACTATCTCCTCATCAATCTACACACAATACCCCATAATGACAAAGCGAAAACTGGTTTTTAGACATTTTTGCAAATGTATTAAAAATAAAAAACAGAAATACCTTATTTACATAAGTATTCAGACCCTTTGCTTTGAGACTCGAAATTGAGCTCAGGTGCATCCTGTTTCCATTGATCATCCTTGAGATGTTTCTACAACTTGAATGGAGTCAATCTGTGGTAAATCAAATTGATTGGACATGATTTGGAAAGGCATACACCTGTCTATATAAGGTCCCACAGTTGACAGTGTCAGAGCAAAAACCAAGCCATGAGGTCGAAATAATTGTCCGTAGAGCTCTGAGACAGGATTGTGTCGAGGCACAGATCTGGGGAAGGTACCAAAAATGTATGCAGCATTGAAGGTCCCCAAGAACACAGAGGCCTCCATCATTCTTAAATGGAAGAAGTTTGGAACCACCAATACTCTTCCTAGAGCTGACCGCCCGGCCAAACTGAGCAATCGGGGGAGAAGGGCCTTGGTCAGGAAAGTGACCAAGAGCCCGATGGACACTCTGACAGAGCTCCAGAGTTCCTCTATTGAGATGGGAGAACCATCTCTGCAGCAATCCACCAATCAGGCCTGTATGGTAGAGTGGCCAGACGGAAGCCACTCCTCAGTAAAAGGCACATGACTGCCCGCTTGGAGTTTGCCAAAAGGCACCTAAAGACTCTCAGACCATGAGAAACAAGATTCTCTGGTCTGATGAAACCAAGATTGAACTCTTTGGCCTGAATGCCAAGCGTCACATCTGGAGGAAACCTGGCACCATCCCTAAGGTGAAGCATAGTGGTGGAAGCATCATGCTGTGGGAATGTTTTTCAGTGGCAGGAACTGGGAGACTAGTCAGGATCGAGGCAAATATGAACGGAGCAAAGTAATAATAATAATAATAATAATATGCCATTTAGCAGACGCTTTTATCCAAAGCGACTTACAGTCATGTGTAAGGGATCATTGTCATGCTGGGTGGTCCCGGGGATCGAACCCACTACCCTGGCGTTACAAGCGCCATGCTCTACCAATTGAGCTACAGAGGACCACAGAGAGATCCTTGATGAAAACCTGCTCCAGAGCGCTCAGGACCTCAGACATGGGGGGTGAAGGTTCACCTTCCAACAGGACAACGACCCTAAGCTCACAGTCAAGACAACGCAGGAGTAGCTTCGGGAAAAGTCTCTGAATGTCACTGAGTGGCCTAGCCAGAGCCCGGACTTGAACCCGATCGAACATCTCTGGAGAGACCTGAAAATAGCTGTGCAGCAACCCTCCCCATCCAACCTGACAGAGCTTGAGAGGATCTGCAGAGAAGAATGAGAGAAACTCCACAAATACAGGTGTGCCAAGCTTGTAGCGTCATACCCAAGAAGACTCGAGGCTGTAATCGCTGCCAAAGGTGCTTCAACAAAGTACTGAGTAAAGGGTCTGAATACTTGTAAATGTCATATTTCAGTTTTTTCTTTTTATAAACTTGCAAAAAAAATCTTAAAAACCTGTTATGGGGTATTTGTTACGGAGTCTAGTTGATAGGTAATCGACTAGTTGGACTGTTCCCCAGACTCCACGCGTAGGGATTTGTACAAGGCTTAACAAGGCTATTGAACTGAACATTGGTGTCTGTCTTTATTCCTTAATCCAACTTATCATACAGAAACATGGTATCAGAAGTGGCTCGGAAAACACACGTTTGTTATTTTTGTAGCTAAGTACAGTATAGGCGCAGTTACGTTCCATATGCGAACACAAGCCGTTTCCTACTCACAACACTGATCAACTCGTGTTAGCTGGCTAGCTAGCATCACTACCTACCTCCATGACTGAAGACAAAGAAATCTCCTATTCCATTGCTATGGCAGCGAACATTCCGCCACCAAATCACATGGTTCTCACAGGGGACTGGAATACTAATTGGGACAACTTCAGGGATGAATTCGAGGACTATGCGCTGGCGACCGGTCTACATGAGAAACCCAACGAGGTACAAGCGGCAACTCTGAGGAGTTTAATGGGCAGCGAATGCAGGCATATCTACCGGCACAATCTCACCCTCACGGCACGACAACAGTGTGATGCAAAGGCTATATTGGATGCATTGGGGAATTACTTCAAACCCGCCAGAAACGTAATTTACGAGCGGTTCGTTTTCGGAAGCTGCAAACAGGAAGAGGGTGAGTCAGTACACAACTTTGTAACCCGTTTGAGAGAGAAATCCGCCACTTGTGAATACGGGGGATTGAAAGATGAACTGATTCGTGACAAAATAGTACTGGGAATTGCAAATGAGAATACGCGCCGGCGTCTACTGAGAGAGAGAGGCTTAACATTAGTAACTGCCATCGAAATGTGCCGCACTGCTGAAGTCACTGACATGAGAATGAGAGCAATGGAAACGGAAACCCCACGCTCCGACGTTGATACTGTTCACGCTGTTGCTAGGCAGACATTCAGACAAAACCAATCGAGGCAGAGTAATTCACCACGAACGGTGAACACAGAGAGCCCCGTAGCATGTAAATACTGTGGGAATACACACACACGTGGCAAAGAGCACTGCCCGGCCTATGGAAAACCATGCAGAGCTTGTGGAACTAATAATCACTTTGCAAAAGTGTGTCTCAAAAGCAAAAGAAGGGTGAGTGAGGGCAAGATTCACTGTGTTGATGATGTTACTCAATGTTCAGAGCTGAACAGTGAAAGTGACATTTACATGCATGAATCCATTGGGGCTGTACACTCAAGAGGGAAGAAATGGTTTGTGACACTACGATTACACAACAAGCAACAACAATGTCAACTGGATTCGGGTGCTACATGCAACGTAATGAGCTACAAAGACAAAATCAATCTGGCACCTGACACACATCTATTTCCCAGCGATACTAGACTAAAGCTGTACTCAGGAGAACTAATGAGCTCTATGGGCACCTTTGAGACCGAATGTGTTATTCGGGGACGCAAACACAAGCTGGAGTTCGAGATTGTGAAAACCAGTCAAAATCCTCTCCTCTCAGGCTCTACATGCGAACGCCTGGGACTGATGCAGTTCACTGTACCAAATGACCTGCACATTGTGGATCATGTCCAGCATGGACCCCTGTCCAAAGAACAACTACTCAGCAGATATGACGATGTATTCAACATGCCCGTTGAATCAGTGCCTGGGGAGGTACACTTTGAAGTGGATGAGAGCATTACTCCAGTCCAGTGTGCTCCTCGCAATGTGCCCATTGCAATGAAAGTGGCTGTGAAGGCCCAGCTGGACAAGTACGAGGCCGATGGCCACATGACATCTGTGACTGAACCAACTGACTGGATCAGCAATATGGTCATAGTGAAAAAACCAGAGAAGCTGAGGGTCTGCATCGACCCAAAGCATCTGAACCAAGCACTGAAACGATCCCACTACATCATGCCGACACTAGAGGATGTCCTCTATAAGCTTCCCAAGGCCAGGATTTTCACCTTGGTGGATGCCCGAGATGCATTCCTTCAATGCAAGCTGGACGAAGAAAGCAGCTTCATGACTACCTTCTGGACCCCCTGGGGGTCGGAAACGCTGGCTCAAGCTCCCGTTTGGTGTCTCAGTGGCGCCTGAGGTATACCAACGCAAGCAGCACGAGTTACTGGCTGGGCTCAAGGGCATTGAACCCATCGCCGATGATATCCTGATCGTAGGCTGTGGTGAAACAGACGAAGAAGCAGAACGCGACCACGATGTGAAGCTCCTGGCACTGATGGAGCGCTGCCGATCAGTTAAGCTTCGTCTTGGCCTGAAGAAGCTGCAGTTCAAGGTGAAAGACGTCCACTTCCATGGCCACATTCTCTCGGCAAAAGGCCTGAAGCCGGACCCAGACAAGGTCCAAGCGATCCTCGACATGCCAAACCCGTCTGATGCAAAAGGAGTACAGCGTCTCATCGGCTTTGCAAACTATCTTGCAAAGTTCATGCCACACCTATCAGCAGTCTGTGAGCCTCTGCGCCGGTTGCTGGACAAAGACACACCATGGCACTGGCTACCCAAGCACGAGGCCGCAGTGCAGGAGATGAAATCTCTGGCTTCATCCATGCCAGTGTTGCGCTACTACGACGTCACGAAGCCTGTCACAATCCAGAGCGACTCTAGCCAAAGGGGACTTGGATGCTGCCTTATGCAGGAAGGCCAGCCCGTTGCGTTTTGCCTCGAGAGCGCTCACCCCCACCGAACAAAACTATGCACAAATTGAGAAAGAGTGCCTCAGCATCGTCTTCTCCTGCCAGCGATTCCATCACTACTTATATGGTCGAGAGCTGGTCACCGCTGAAACTGACCACAAACCACTCATTGCCATATTCAGTAAACCTCTCCTCAACGCGCCCAAGAGGCTTCAAAGTATGCTCCTGACTCTGCAAAACTACAGCCTGAAGGTCATTTACAAGCCAGGACCTGAGATGTACATCAGCGACACACTGAGCAGGGCAACAGCACAATGTACAGGTAGAGGCACTGCCTATCAGCGGCAGGCCATCTGCTCGCTACAGCAGGAACAACAAGATGTTCAACAGATCAATCAGGCAGACTACTTAAACGTGACAGATCACCGCCTAGCCCAGATCAGGCAACATACTGACAAGGACGAACACCTACAGTCACTGAAGTCCATGGCTCTAGCAGGTTGGCCATATCTGAAAGAGGAGACACCTTTCACAGTGAGAGAATACTGGACCTTTCGAGATGAGATCAGTGTGCAAAATGGCGTCTTGTTCAGAGGTCAGAAGGTCATTATTCCCAAATCACTACGTCCAGAGATGCTTACCCGCATACACTCCAGTCACGTCGGAGGTGACGCATGCTACCGTCAGGCTCGTGAAACATTATACTGGCCAAACATGCAAGCAGAAATTAAAGACTTTGTCAGCAACTGTACCACATGCAACGAGTACGCTCATGAACAGCAAAAGGAAACCATGATGTCACACGAACTGCCCACAAGGGCCTGGCAAATCATCAGCATGGACTTATTCAGCCACAGACAAAAGGACTATCTTCTCCTCGTTGATCATTACTCTGACTTTTGGGAAATTGAACTGCTCCCTGACTTGTCCGCAGAGACGGTCATAAAGCGCTGCAAGGCGCAGTTTGCAAGGCAAGGTCAGCCTGACAAGGTAATCACGGACAATGGCCCACAATTCACTGCACAGTTCAAGCGTTTCGCCTCAGAATGGGAGTTTGACCACGTGACCTCCTCTCCAAGACACCCAAAAGCAAATGGCAAGGCAGAATCAGCTGTCAAGATTGCAAAAAACCTGTTAAGCAGGGCCTTGCGCGACAGCAACGACCCATGGAAAGCGATCTTACAGTGGAGGAACACACCCACCGAAAACATGGACAGCAGCCCAGCACAACGCCTTCTGTCCAGACGTCTGAAGACTACTATCCCCGTAGCTAACAAGCTACTTGAGCCCTGCGTCATGGTTGGCGTCACGGACAAACTGCGTCACAGAAAGCAGCTCGCTAAGTGCTTCTACGACCGGACTGCTCGAGACCTACCAGAGCTGGAGGTGGGTGAAACTATAAGGATGAAACCGCTGCCGGGAGACCACACAGGACTTTGGAGGCTGGGCACATGCCTACAGAGAGTTGCACCACGTTCTTACCTGGTGGATGTTGGTGGCTCCCTCTATCGTCGCAATCGGGTGGATCTGCGCGTAGCAGAGCAGACAAACCAGAACATGCCATACACTCACTTAGATGAGCTGGATCACAGTCCAGGCCTAAGGGTAAGGGGTGCAGAATTGAGACATGAGCCAACTGAAGGTGAAGCTTCTACCCCACCAAACTCTCCAGCTCGTGGCCCTAATCCTACCCCTGTCAGAGCCAATACTTACTCACGGGTGTGTCGGCTGTGCAAGCCACCGGACAGGCTTACTCTGTAAGCAAGAGACTTAACTTGTTGTCTGTTAATTTAAAAAAAAATATTTCAAAAAATTTAAAAAAGGAAGATGACAGCTGAAGTAAAAAGAAAATGTCATGCTTTTCAATTGTTATGACTTGACTGTTAAGAACGCAATGTTATGCCGTTATGTTTGCACTTTCTATTGAAAAGGATGATGTTACGGAGTCTAGTTGATAGGTAATCGACTAGTTGGACTGTTCCCCAGACTCCACGCGTAGGGATTTGTACAAGGCTTAACAAGGCTATTGAACTGAACATTGGTGTCTGTCTTTATTCCTTAATCCAACTTATCATACAGAAACAGTATTGTTTGTAGATTGATGAGGGGAAAAAAACAATTTAATCAATTTTAAAATAAGGCTGTAACGTAACAAAATGTGGAAAAAGTCAAGGGGTCTGAAAACTTTCCGAATGCACTGTACCTCGGCCTAAACATCAGCACAACAGGTAACTTCCACAAAGCTGTGAACGATCTGAGAGACAAGGCAAGAAGGGCCTTCTACGCCATCAAAAGGAACATAAAATTCGACATACCAATTAGGATCTGGCTAAAAATACTTAAATCAGTTATAGAACCCATTGCCCTTTATGGTTGTGAGGTCTGGGGTCTGCTCACCAACCAATAATTCACAAAATGGGACAAACACCAAATTGAGACTGCATGCAGAATTCTGCAAAAATATCCTCAGTGTACAAAGTAAAACATCAAATAATGCATGCAGTAATTATCTAATTATCAAAATCCAGAAAAGAGATGTTCAATTCTACAACCACCTAAAAGGAAGTGATTCCCAAACCTTCCATAACAAAGCCATCACCTACAGAGAGATTAACCTGGAGAAGAGTCCCCTAAGCAAGCTGGTCCTGGGGCTCTGTTCACAAACACAAACAGACCCCACAGAGCCCCAGGACAGCAACACAATTAGACCCAACCAAATCATGAGAAAACAAAACGATAATTACTTGACACATTGGAAAGAATTAACCAATAAATAGAATGCTATTTGGCCCTAAACAGAGTACACAGTGAATACTTGACCACTGTGACTGACCCAAAATTAAGGAAAGCTTTGACTATGTACAGACTCAGTGAGCATAGCCTTGCTATTGAGAAAGGCCGCCGTAGGCAGACCTGGCTCTCAAGAGAAGACAGGCTATGTGCACACTGCCCACAAAATGAGGTGGAAACTGAGCTGCACTTCCTAACCTCCTGCCAAATGTATGACCATATTAGAGACACATATTACCGTCAGATTACACAGACCCACAAAGAATTCGAAAATAAATTAAATTTTGATAAACTTCCAAATCTATTGGGTGAAACACCAGTGTGTCATCACAGCAGCAAGATTTGTGACCTGTTGCCACACGAAAAAGGCAATCACCATTTTAAATATTTATTTCCCCTTCTGCACATCATTCCAACACTGTATATAGCCATAATATGACATTTGAAACTTTTGAACTTTTGTGAGTGTAATGTTTACTGTTAATTTTTTATTTCACTTTTGTTTATTATCTATTTCACTTGCTTTGGCAATGTAAACATCTGTTCCCCATGCCAATAAAGCCCTTTGAATTGAGAGAGAGAGAGAGAACGAGAGAGAGAGAGCTACCCTTCGGTGCATCTACAGTATTCGTTGTGTTATTGTGCTAGCTGGCTGATTCCGATAATGAAGAGTATAAACCTGAGAGCTAGAGTGGGAGGACATGCTGCTACACAGATGTATTAATCTCTCTATATATCTATAGGGAATGAGTGACAGAGAGTGGGAGTGTAGTGGCTCAGTTGGTACAAGAGGAGAGGGGAGGGGGTCGGGAGAGGAGGAGGGGAGAGGATGGGGGGGTGGGGAGAGGAGGGGTGAGGAGAGGAAGAGAGAGGAGGGGACAGGAGAGGAGGAGAGAGGAGAGAAGGGGAGGGGAGAGGAGGGGAGGGGAGAGGAGAGGAGGAGAAAGGAGAGAAGGGGAGGGGAGAGGAGAGGAGGAGAGAGGAGAGAAGGGGAGGGGAGAGGAGGGGAGAGGAGGAGAGGAGAGGAGAGGGGAGAGAAGGGGAGGGGAGAGGAGGAGAGAGGAGAGGAGGAGAGAGGAGAGGAGAGAAGGGGAGGGGACAGGAGAGGAGGAGAGGGGAGAGACAGAGGACTGCATGCCACGACTTGGCTGATGCTGAGGGCACAGGCCAGTAGGCACCATGACAGGAGATACAGCGAGACCGTCTGTCTGTCTGTCT